>NW_008237239.1:2740191-2742551 GCF_000691975.1 Corvus brachyrhynchos | reverse complement strand
GGCGATGAGGCCACGCCCCCTCCGCCCTCAGGGCGCTCGCGGCCCCTTCGCCTTCACGGCGGCCCGGGCGGGGCCGGGTGTACGGGCGTAACCTTCACCAGCCTGGGCACACAGAGCTTTCCTGGGTTTTGTGTAAAAATAGAGCCTTTGCACACAATTACTGCCCAAGTTTACCGGCGCTGCTTCTCTTCTCTGGAGCTTTGATGCTTCCGGGTGTCCGCCGAGTCACGGCGCGGGGCTGCGCCGCGCTCCCAGGGCGCGCCGGCATGGTTTGGGTGGTGGTAACGAGGAGTTTTGCTGGTGCTGAAGAGGTTTTAGAGAGTGCTTGAAGGGGGTTAGTGGTGCTAGCAGGGTTTTACGGGTGCTGGGATGGATTTGGGGGTGGCAAAACACAACTAAAAAGGGTTTTGGGGGTGCTGAGGAGGTTTGAAGGGATTGGGGATGCTAGGATGATATGTGGTACACTAGGAGGAGTTTTAGTGGGGCTAAAGAGGTTTTAGAGGGTGCACAAAGGGATTTGGGGGTGCTAATAGAGCTTTAGGGGGTGCTAGGAGGAGTCTGAGAGAGCTAAAATGGATTTTGGGGGTGCTGAGGAGGTTTGAGGCGGGTTGGGAGTGCTGGGATGGTTTATGGTATACTAGAAGGGGTTTTAGTGACACTAAGGTTTTAGAGGGCGCTGGGAGGGATTTGGGGGTGTTAATGGGGTTTTATGCCATTACCCCCAACCATGTGCCCAGCAGCACATGGTTGGTACTGGGGAACACCTCAAGAAAACAGCGTAAAAGGACCAGAGGGAAGAGCAGGAAGCTGTGTCAGAGAGGTTTAGGCTGGATATTAGAAAACAGTTCTTCACCCAGAGGGTGGTCAGGCTCCCCCAGTGCAGTGGTCATGGTCCCAAGCCTGCCAGAGTTCCAGAAGCTTTTGGGCAACGTTTTCAGACACATGGTGGGATTATTGGGGTGTCCTGTGCAGGGACAGGAGTTGGGCTCGATGATCCTTGTGGGTCCCATCCAACCTAGGATATTCCGTGACTCTGTGATTCTCTCAGAAGCTGTGCGTGCATCTCACTCTTTAGGCTGGAGAGAAAATCTCCTGGATCCTGGATATAAAGCTGGGGGGGGGGAAAGATAGAAAAGTATCTGCTTCATAAATCACAAAAGTGCTCCTTAATTCTGATACAAGTAAGCCATCAAAAGACCATAGCAGAAAAAGGTCATTAGGAAAATGTTGCCTGTAAATCTGAAGAAGAACAAACAGTAACGCCATGGAGCACATCCTACATTACCCTGCAGAATTTGGGATCTTGGAGCTCAGTTTGCTCTGTTTGCTCACCTGAGCAACTGCACAGTTGCAGCTGGCATGTGATCTCTCTGTGCTCTCTCCATGTTCCAGGTTAATTTCTTCTGCACAAACACACAAAAACTGGGAGCATACAGTTCCCAGCAGAACCAAACAGACTGGTACCCCCTGGGGAATAATGACTACAGGATTTGAGGCCTGGAAGCAAGCTCTCAGTGACTTATTCTAACCTTGGATACTCAGAATTTTCTTAACACTCTCCAACACTGGCAGAAAACATTATTCCATCCTAAATCTGCAAAAGGCAGAATTGGGTCATTTTTCCTCCTGTAAGTAACATGTGCTGAGACTGACAAAACAGACTATAACCCCAGCAGCCTATAGAATTCCCTGTTTCAAGATGTTAGTGATATCCCCATGTCTGTCAGAACAACTCAGCATGCAGAGCACCACGAGTGTATTTATAACATTTCACATACGCTGTTGAAATAGTCTAACACACAAATGTGCGCTACAACACCCAAAAACATGGTGAATTATAGCAAATATTTATTTGTCAATGGGTGTAGAGTAATATTTATGTATTTAGAAGACAAAGCCATAATAAACAGTATAATTTCCTGAATTGGATTTGGAATATTACTGGAGCTACAGCTCATGAAAATTGGAATGGGACTTAAAATGCTTCCAGTGGGCCAAGTCCCGTTTCCATACCTCATCCAAAAGCCCCACTGTACCTGCTAAACCAGTGCTACCTCTTCAGAAACACATCCTGTACATCTGCTGCACTACAAATAATACTTTTTTTCAGTGAGACACACAGCCACTGCGTTCCAATGATACCACAAAGCCCCTCATTTCAGTTCTGCTCCATTCTGGGAGCAGGGAATGGTGTGGTGCACAGTCAGCTGCACACACGGCTGCAAAGAGATTTATTTGCAAGTTTCCAGAAAGCGTTGTACTTCTGGTTTCCTTTTTCATTTAAGGCTGCCTTCATTGGGGAGAACACTGAAAAAGAAAGCTGAGCGAGAAGGAGTGCATTCATTGGCAGTAGTTCAGCA
>NW_008237239.1:2738575-2740123 GCF_000691975.1 Corvus brachyrhynchos | reverse complement strand
CAGGATTCCTGTGGGAGCTGGGTGTGCTGCTGCGGAAGGAGGGAACAAAGCAGGGAGAGAGGCGGTCACGCCCTGCTGAAATCAATGCAGGTATGAAACAAAGGATGGAGCGGCACAGAGGTGCTGTGGTCATGTTCTGGCAGGAACAATGCAGGTAAAGGGAACTAAGCCAAGGGAATGACCCAAACCATGACCCAACTTTGTGTCAATAACCCCCATATGTGCTCGTGACTAAAATCAAACTCCACCTAAATGGGAAACTATGTCAGCCACAACTTCACCTTCTCCCCTCCCTCACTGAAAACAATATAAATACGGCTGTAGTGGGGAGGGAGGTCAGAGGAGACTCTATCTCTGTATCCTGGCACTGTCAGAGGGCTGTACCTATCTGCTCCCCACAGGGGCCGCTACTGGGTAAGACTCCATCCCTCGGCTATACCGGGTGCTTGCTTGGGAAATTCGGAAAGCCAGCCTGTGTTGTGTTTGTACTCTTAGTGCTACATTGGCATCTCCCAGCTGAACGTGCTTGTGGCTGGCTGTGTTGTTCATATTTCATGTGTTCACACATACTTCTGCACACAGGCTACCCACCACCAGCACAGAACTACAGAGTGGTCTGGGCTGGAAGGAATTCCAAAGGTCATCTCGTTCCAGTGCCACACCGGCTCTGCATATCTGCTGCCGAACTGGCCACGGCTCAGAAGCTAACCCCAGCTGTCCCAGCCCCTCTGGTATCCAAGGAGCAGCTGGAATGCCACGGGGTGATTTTCTGCTAAATGTAATACAACAGATATACTGATTTTACTCTTAACATGACACTTTCATTGCAAGTTTTAACTGTGAGTTTACAAAACAGTTCCCACAGTTTGCTTTGGGGATCACAGTGACATTATTAACCAGCATTTATATCAATGAATCAGGATTTGATATGCAACTATTTTCATGTGGCATTAGATACCTAAGAGTTTATCAGTTTTATCACAGGAGATTCTGCTAGATAATCACCTGAAATGAGAAAGCAAGTTACCATTTAATAAAGTGAAAGGATATCACATAGGTACAATGTTTCAATTGCATTTTCTCACTGCTTTAACAGGTTACACTGACGAAGGTATGTGGGGGTGAAATAACAGAACATTGTTGAACAGCTCTTACTGGGCAGACTGAGGAGATAAAAAAACCCAACACCTCCACATAAAGTAAAACCTCCACTTTTTTTTTTTTTTTCCCCCCCCGGGGAGCCACTAAAAACATTCCACACATTACAGGATTAGCCAACTCTGCTAACACAAATTCCCAGGTACCAGGAGGAATTCTTCATCCCCCACACGTTATTTCCTCCGTTCCAACGCTTCTGTTTCACGGGTCAGTTTCTGACTGAAGAACTGCAAGGCAGGAAAGAAGCGTGAGGAAGAGCAGGCAACTGAAACGCGGACGGAGAAGAGTTAGAGTAAGTTTTACACTGGACAAAGCAGAGGCACCGCCGAAACCCTCGCACCTGGGAGTCGGCCGGGCAGGAGGCCACACTCCGGTCTCCCCGATTCTCCC
>NW_008237239.1:2719967-2738557 GCF_000691975.1 Corvus brachyrhynchos | reverse complement strand
TGGCGCCATGGCCATGCAGGGGGCGCTGCGCCGCGCGGCCGCGGCCTGGGGGGGGGGGTGAGTGCGGGCCGGGGGCGCCGGGGCGGGACTGGGATCGCGATAAGGATCGGGACACGGATGGAGATAGGGATCGGGACCGGGATAAGGACATGGTCTGGTACAGGGACCGGCGCCGGACCGGCATAGGGATCGGCACTGGCAATGAGACTCGCAATGGGATAAGGATCGGGATACGGATAGAGATAGGGATCGGGACCGGGACTGGGATGAGGATCGGGACAGGGACCGGGACCGGGACGGGGACAAGGAGAGGGATGGGGACCGGGATCGGGACAGGGACCGGGACAAGGCCTGGGTCCGGAGCAGGGAGCGGGAGAGCGGCGGGGTTCGGGATCAGGATGAGAGCAGGCGCTTCCCGAGTCACGGCACCGCCGCGCTGTCCCGCAGCCACCCCGTCCCGCTGCTCCCCTTCCTGCGGGCACCTGAGAGCCTGGGTGGCTGCGGGTGCTGCGGCTCAAGTGAACTGGCATGGAGAAGTCAGTTAAATATCGAAACGAAACAGGGCAATGTGGCGTTTCGCTGAAAGCTCGAGTACCTGACTGTCGTTTCTTTTTAGTTCTAGAATGGGGAACAGCCAGCCCGCTTCTGTGGGATTGTCTAATGATGCTGCTGTGAATCAAATACAGGTTAACATTATTTATGTGGCTTTTACTGATTTTCAGCATTTATAAAAGCCAGTTACTCCAAACATTTTCTTATTTATACAAAGAAATATTGTAAATAGTTCTGCCTGTTGAACCTGGTACTATGTTTATTATGGTTATCAAGTCATGCTGGCAGTTTTGTTTATCCACAGCCCTGGAACCTGATCCTCCTAGGCTGCACCCACTCTTATGTTTTTTCAGACCTCTACTCAAATTCGGTGCTGCTGTTGACATTGGGAATAGAACCTTGTAAAATTACTGATAGCAAGTAAATTGGTTTTTTTATAAATGTATTGATACTAAATGATAGCCTGAAATCCCCTTGAGTTTACAGTACAGTGATAAGGGTATGTCTTCAACCCACTGCTTTTGGTCACTGTGCTCATCACTGGAACATCCCAAGTACCTTACAGACAGGGAAAACTGTCCTAAACAATCCAGGGAGATGCAGCAGGTTGGGCAGACTGCAGAGCAGAGTTGTACCACACACTCCACCATCCTTGTGCTCAGTGTGGCGCCAGGTGCAGGTCAAACCTGCCTTCAGAGGTGCTAGCAGAGGTTTTCCTGTGTTTGTTACCCTAACAGCGGGATTTTAACTTGTGTGTTAGTTTTCATGACTGTTAATAGTGTTCAAGGTGCACTGGCTTGAAGCTCGCTGACTTTTAACTTTCTTTTGAGCACACAGGACATTATTTCACACAACTGTGTGGTGATTTTCTCTAAAACAACATGCCCATACTGCAAAATGGCAAAAAACCTGTTTGAGGGTTTGAATGTGAATTACACAGCTGTGGAACTGGACGTGAATACAAATGGAAGGCAGTTCCAAGACATTCTGGAACAGATGACTGGTGGCAGAACAGTGAGTATATTCATTCTCTTACACATAAGAAGTAACAACTTGGGCTACACACATCCCTCTTGGGTTAGATCCATAGCAAGTCCTTAATTTTTTTGTGATAATTAAATTTAGGATACAAGCTCCTTAATTAGATGCTGCAGGAGGGTTCTGTCTCTTCTTCTAGAGCCCCTCTGGCTATCCCTCAGTTATCTTTTCCATACTGCCACTGAAATAACTGAAGTATCAAAGCCATTTTTCATTTGTGTATTTAAACCATTGTGTTTAACACTTGTATTTTATTTTATATAGTCTCACTTGACCCAATTATTGGAATTTATTACAATCACCTACACAGGGACTTCATCCCACTGTGGAGGGGCACACAAAGTTTCCCATGTCTGTAAATACTATGGAGAAGTGTGGGTTGTACACTAATATTATACACACATCTAGAAGAACACAGTAATTGTGTGTACTGGAGTCCACATGGGCTTGCTTGAATGTTTACCTTTTTTCCAAGAAGTAACTAATGCAACTTTTGTTTTCTTGATAGGTCCCAAGAGTGTTTATCAATGGGACTTGTGTTGGAGGTGCAACAGATGCTCAAAAGCTTCATGAGGAAGGCAAACTGCTTCCTTTAGTTCATCAGTGCCAAATGAAAGCAAATTACTGAGCAACCATCTCATCTTCATCTTCCTTTGTATGAACAGAATTTCAGATGAATTCAGAAGATCACAGACACATGCACTCGACAACCTCAAGCCATGGCTTTCTGAATCACAGATCACTCTCTGACAGACTTTATGGACTTGGCAAATTACTTGGTGTCCTTGCCTCAGCTTTCCCACAACCCAGATGGTCATTAGCAACCATTATGTAACTCTTGGGGCTCCTAGTGAGACAGTGATGTCATTTCATGGTGATTCCATCCTGCTCCAGGAAGTCCAGACTCCGCAAAAAGAATCCTGTGGGCTTTGCTTTCTAGCTTTGTCTCAATAAATTGTCAGTTTAATTTAATGGTTTCTTTAAATAAAATTCTTCTCTGTCAAACTGAGATGAAGGAAGTGTGAAGCAAACCCATTTTGTAGTGATATTGGTGTGTGCATGTCTGCCTCTCTTGTATTCCAGCACCGGGTCACCCAGCTCCCAAATCGTGTGTCCAATGGAACAGAAAAGGGAATAAAGATTCTGGCAGCTTTAGAGAGCGATAGCTTTCATCTTTACTCTGCACTGTGAGGTCCCAGTCTGTACTGTCACTCGGGAATGTCCTTCCAGGGGCCAGGCAGCTTGGGCACTCAGCTGCAGCTACAGACTACACTACAACCAATCCAACAAGAGCATCAAACATAAGACCAAGGGAAGTGGGTCTAATATGCATAGAGTTTATTTAGTACTTAAATTCTACAGTCAGAATGCAGTTTACTAGCCATTTTAACTTTCAGTTAAATGTCTAAAAGAAATTACTAAAATTCCATAGTTTCAGTACAATGTACATCCAAAGCCAGACCAGGCAATGCCAAGACTCTTGGTTATTTCAAAGAAGTTCATATGCAAGTAGAAAATTATATCCCATTCTTCAGTTAAAGGGACCATTACACAACTAAAGGTGCACACATTAGAATAAAAACATTAGTCAATCAATTTTTTATTCACATTTTGTGAATTAAGACTCCTGTTACTTCCATTGCTTTCAGCACTCCATGTACCTAAACTCCTTTTTCCCCCTCAAGGGAAGAAAGCATCAATCTTTAATTCCAGCTAACTACAAGGACTACAAGAGTATCATTTAAACTTGACAGCTTCACTTTCGTGATGCAGGTTTGTACTAAGTTTAAACTGCATCATTTGTAGAAAGTCTTTAGTATACAGTTGCCTGCATTGTGCATCTTTAATGTGTAATCAGCTAATTAAACACACTGACCTTGTTTCATTTTAATTATTGCAGCTTACTGTATGGTGCTAGGACACAGTCATCAAGGTAAACACACAAATGTGCACCTCTCTCTGAATTTACACTTAATAAAGCAATTTATTTTGCACATACAGTCATAAGAATACCAAGTATTCTTTTTCTCTGCGTAGAATTCTTCAGCCAGTGATGTTATTTTCAGAAGCTTAATAATAATTTTGTCCCCAAAGCTGATAAACCCATCACATAAAAATAACAACAATAGTATGCAAAGGAATTTTTCAGAGACCTTTTCATTTTGTTTAGGGGCTTGTTTTTTTAACCAGTAGTCTAAAATAACCCTTTGAGTTCCAAGTTCTGGAAATCCCAGGGCACTGTCACTTAAGGCAAATTCTCTTGCAGCTGTTGAAACAAGCTGTGTGCCTGCAGATCCAAGTGAGTGCCCCTTCATTAAATAAGATTTAGCTTAAGGCACCCAAAGGGTTAATTATGCTTCTTTTTAACAGTATTAAGGCTCCCCATCCAAACAGTTTTTCATTAATTGTGTATAATTCCATAGAAAGTAGCAGCAAGACAGTGCCTTTGTTACTGGATGGCACAAAGCCATATTATGTTTAAGTTAATTAAACATGATATGGCAGTTCAAGTGTGGTTCTACTCTAGCAAAAAAAGCCCCCAAAATTAAGAAACTCAATAACAGTAATGAAAGATTTCCTTTTTTTTTTCCCCCCCAGCATTGTCTCCAGGACAAAACTGTTTATCTTAAATTACGCTTGCCGTGGGATCTGAATATTAACATGTATCCACTAAAAGATCTGGATACCTGCTCATCCAGCTTAAATCCCATGCTTCTAAGAAGCACAAGAAGCTGGAAACAAACACTGAGTTATTTAATGAAGCACACAGAGCTGTGAATGTGCCCATGTGTTGCTTTTTAAATACAGAATTATTTTTAAAGAGTAGAACTGCACTTTCACAGGAGAATGAAAAGACATTTGTAACTACTTGTGCTTAACTCTTAAGCTGGTAACATTAGGAAAACAGCTATTTATACTTACTTGTTAATGAAGCATTTTTTAAAGTTCTCAACATACCACATACATATGCAAATATATATATATTTAAACTTAAATTCAGAATGCAGAAATACCTAAAGAAACCACACTTTACAGTATCAAAATCATAAATCCAGATATGTAAGCACACATATTTAAAGACACCATTCCTTCTGCTGAAATTAGCTCATCTTTTGTGATTTCCCTCAGAGCAGCACATCCATAAAACACTGTCCTGGACAGTGTTTTACCTTTCCCCCAGAACTCTTGCTCAGCCATTTGTACACTCTGCTGTGTCATGGGAAGATGAAATCTCTACCATTCCAGCAAGAAAGTAATGGGAATAGCTGCTTACAGCATATCTGTGCACTGCAAACCACTGCAGACAGCAAAACAAACCTAGAAACTGGTGGAACTTCAGAGAAACTAAAGAAAAGGATTAAAAGCAGAAGCAAGACAAATGATTCTTTACTTCTACAGCCTATTCTTTGAAGGCTTTCTCTAGTCAATACTGCAAAGAAGCTGTTTATCCAGAATATTAAATGTTTTCCTAATTTTGCATGACAGCAGTTTGATACTGTTTAACAGAATGAAAAGTTTCAAATCACTGAACTAATTCTAGAAATAAACTTTACACTTGAAAAGCCAGTTTGAAAAGCCAGTTTTAAGAGGCTACTTTTTTCAAATAAAGCCATTCACGGGCAGATGTTGGATTTTTGTAAATAAATATAGTATACTTTTGTCACTGATTTTTACACAGTGCTTTGCCAAAAATCTGACAGATACAGAAAATTAGATTTTTGGTATGAGATTTATATAATTAAAGAAAAGAAAAAAAATGTTCATTTTTTAAAAAGTTAAGATAAATACCATACCATCAGTCCTGATGCAGGGAGCTAAGTGAGCACACTCAGTGATAGCAAGAAGGCAGAAGAACAGAGGCAAAAAAACAAACAAAAAAAAAAAGGAATGGATGAGAGCTTGTGAAAAAAGATTCAAGTATAGGCCTGAGGTGACAAGATGGAAAAGGAGAAAAATCCCCAACACTAACAGAGAAAAGGGTAAAGCAAAAGAAGAAGAAACAAAAAAGAAATGGAACCAAAACTAAAGCTTCTGTTATGGTGGCTGTGAGCTTGGGACAGGGTTAAGCAGCATTTGCAATGCAGACAAATATTTCATAGTGTTTCTACAGACAGAGCCATTATTAAAACACAGTTCCCAAACTGCTGGTGTATTTTTAAGCCAAGAATATGTACTTTGTTGAATAGCCTTTTAAAGCCATACCCATTTATGGGCACCAGTTATCAACAGCAATGTAAAAGAACATAAACCCCCTTAAGATTTATTGTTTAACAGTGGTTTTAAGCAGCAAGGTATTTTTGTGCCAGTTATTAGCAGCCCTCACACAGTGGGCATTTAGACTGGCCCTGCTGACCTCAGAGCTACACCTACCTTTAGATTTCTCTTTTTTGAAACACGGAGGACTGAATTCTACAAGCACCTCGAACTCTCCTACTCCTTGCTCCAGGTCTAAAATTCCTGACATGAAATTCTATTTCTTGGCAAAATTATTATTGTCATTACTGAATTTATTACACAATGCTGATGTGCTCACTGCATTATTTTTAAAAACTCGAGAGCCTCCTGCCCTCTCCACATTGTCGATTGTGTCTCCTCCATGAAGAAACCTGACCTTTGATGGTCATTCCTTACAGAAGAATGTTTCACCTCTTCTGTGCTTCCAGCCACGACATGCTTTTCTTCTTTCTTAAAGCTAAAGTGCCTGAACATTAGGGCCTTAGACAGAAAAGTCTAATGCTCCAGAACTGTCAAGTGGGTCACAGTGAAATGGCAGTCAAACTGAAACCAGTTAACTCTGTTAGGTATCAGGAAACCTGCATTTGCCTGGTCTACAGTTGCACTCTGCATTTAGACTTATTTTTATTCAGTATTTTGAATAAAACTAACTAGCTTTAAACTTCTCCCTGCTCAATGTTTACTGATAAACTGCAGTGCACAATTATAGCCCCTTTTCTGCTTTTCCAGTCAGTGTTCCTCCAATGCAAAGACCACTATTAATTTGAAAGTCTCCTTTTTGGTGAAAGGGTAGGTAGTTTATTGTACACTGAACTAAAGCTTAATCTTAGCAACTTTATCTTAGCTCACGTTTTTTATTATTTTTGAAGCATTACAGTAATTATTGCCTCTTTACATGTCTAGGTAGTGTTTTGGAAATTATCAGTTTAATATCTAAAGACTAGAAACAGGACAAATGCATGTTATGGCAAATGAGTCATGCTGTCCCCTAAAATTCAGTGTATGGGCAGATAAAAACGATCCAGTCTATGGACAAGGAATATGCAGCATCATTCTTCTATGCCCCTTACTGGAAGAGAATGACAAAACCAGAAAGAAACCCCCAGAAAGGTCCACATACTATAAAATTTCAGCTGTCAGCATTTACTTCAGTTTCCCCTCTCTGCGCAAATCTTGAAGGAGGAGCAGATGACAACATGGTCTCATCAGTGCTGCTTTTACATCGCACGAACCACTGAGAACATCCTATTTCTAACAAGGTCTTTAGCCCAGAGATACTATAAATGTTTAGGAGCACATTCTGTACCCCAGCAGGGATGACCACCTTTTATCACTGGTCACAGCTATCCAGTGTCAACAGATACAGGGAGCTACAAATTCTATTAGTCCTACTGAAAAGTTCATCTTCACTTCCACACTCTAGTTCAAGGAATTGCATTTTAAACTGGACTGCTTCCAACGATGCAACACCACTATAACCATTCATTCGATCTGTTAGTAACTACTCTAATTTTTATTTGCAATACGTTTACTTGAAAGTTACTTGAAACACCTGTTTTAAGTTTTCATTTTATATTTAGTCCAAAATATTTCCTATTACTTCACAAATACTACTCCAAATAAGAAAAAGTACTTGCAAAAGATGCTCATCTATCAGTTATTTTCAACATCTCTAGCTTAAGAAGGAAACACCTAATCAGATGTTTGACTATTGTGTCATTTAAAACACATTACTACCAAACCCAACCCCCAAACATCAGTGCATTTACTTGAAATAATTATTAACATGTATTGAGCAAATGAGTTTACTCCCCATATTCATGGTGTTTTGCTTAGACCCTAAAAATGATGCGCAATTTTTCAAGAGAAATGGCTGATTTTCTTTTTCCAAACTCAAAAGTGCTACGTCTCAGCCTTTGTAGGAACACTTGGTTTGCTCTAGAAGTCACCTGAGGAGCTGGTGGCAGTCCTGTGTCCTCCAAGCATTCTGTCAGAGCAGTGATTAATTCAGGAGTGATACATTCATGTTGGCTGAAAGGCAACACTCTACCCAGCAGTTTTTTAAACCCTGCTTTAATGTCAGGAAAGGCTTCCCTCACTGCATTGATCATGCATTAAGGGAGAGCGTAAGTAGCAGAATACCTTCAGTAACATGTAACATCCTATTTTAGCACCAAAAGAGATATCCCTGCTACAGAATGCAAGCTTTGAATTTATAATCGATAGGAATGAGGCATAATGAAAAGTGTTACAAGTACCAAAAGTATAGTAGGAACTTCCATTTTACATTTAAAAGCTCGGGTTTTAGGCAGAAAAATATGGTCTTACATGTCATTCACCACTATGGGTAAACGTGGCATTTTTATAAATCATAATTATTTTCAAATTAACATCAAATTCACTGTTTAAAACAGCCAGCTTTAGCATAAAAGAGGCTGACATACATCTGTTTTAGAGAAAGTTGTAAAAGCATCACTAAAAAACCTTTCTAATGTTTTAAGAATGATCTACTAAAGAGATCTTTTAACTTCCCCCCTATACACACATATATAAAACACAGAATTAAATACATGTACACACAAATTGCTATCAATTTCTGTTCCAAAGTGGTAGAATACTCACTGTCTTTCTCCTTGTCACACTCTTACTATCAGACTAAAAATAAAGAATGAAGAATCCAGTTTCAATCACTTCCTAAACAAGATTTTGTGAACATGAAGGAGGCAACTGTACAGTTCATAAAAGTTTTTAAGAATTGGTCACTATAAACTGGAGGTAGTTTTGAAATATGTTAGCTTGAATTAATTTATGAAATCAGAAGTAACACTAATCTACAAAAAGATTTTTAAAAATGAAATACTCTCCTGTTAGGAAGATTGTTTCTGAGTCACGGAATACATTCTTCTGAAAAAAGGAAAAAAAAAATAGCTTTTTGTTTCTGGTTGTTCCCACTCAGCTTCGGTGAGCAGGCCAAGACACATGCACTTGTTGGTCTTGCTCACTGAAAGTGTGCTGATGCTTCTTGAAGTTGTGACAAGGACTGAATGTGACATCCCAGTCATTTCCAAGGCTTTTTTCTACTAAAAACAGTTTTTAGAACTTCCTGTAAAGCATTTGAATTCTAAACTAGTGCTTTTGAAACTGTATTGTGCAGAAACTGCCCCTCAATTTATCTAAAGAGGTATTTCCTCCTGAAAATCCAGATGATAATCCAGAGAGAAAAAGATTAGCATGAGCTCTTGCACTTTCAGTTTTATCAGTATAAAATGTCCCTGGGTAACTTTTACACTGTATCACAGTCACATGGTCTCAACACACACCAGAAAAAACAACTTTTGTAGCTTTTAACTGTAACCACGGAAACCACTGAACATTAGTAACACTTAAAATACAAAGATTTAAAAAAGCCCAAAGAAAATTCCCTCTCAATGAAGTTGCTGTTAAATTGCCATTATTAAACATACTAAGCCCATTTGTTTCCAGCCCCATTTTAGAAGTAACTCATGAATTTATACTTGCAAATAAGCATTCCACAGCAACGGGGGAAATTAAAAATCTCTCCATATTTATAATCTACTATAAATGAAATTAAATTATATACTATGTAACCCTGTAACCACTTTTAGCAAACTTCTGTTATTTTAAATTGTGTGCAACAAGGAAAAATAAAAAAAGAGATTCCTCATCTGCTTTTCTTGTTTTCCCTTCACAAAAAGGTAACAAAGAATCACAAAATCATGATGGTTGGAAAAGAGCTTTTAAGATCAAGTCCAACCATCAACCCAACACTGCCAGGTCCACCGCTGAGCCATGTCCCTAAGCACCACATCAACGCGGTTTTGGAACACTTCCAGGGATGATGATTCCACCACTACCCTGGGCAGCCTGTTCCAATGCTTGGCTGCAAAAAGGATTTGAGGTTCAGCCTCACCAGTGCCCAGTACAGGAGGAACAATCCCTGCCCTGGTCCTGCTGCCATACTATTCCTGATCCAGGCCAGGATGCCCTTGGCCTTCTTGCCCACCTGGGCACAGCTGGCTCTTGCTTGCCCACTCTTGACCAGCACCTCCAGGTCCTTTTCCACTGGGCAGCTTCCCAGCCTCTCTGCCCCAGCCTGGAGCACTGCATGGGGTGGTTGTGACCCAAAGGAAGGACCCAGCACTTGGCCTTGTTGAGCCTCATACACTTGGCCTTGGCTCATGGATCCAGCCTGTCCAGATCCCTCTGCAGAGCCGTCCTGCCCTCCAGCAGATCAACTCTCTGGCTCAACCTGGTGTCACCTGCAAACTGACTGAGGGTGCCCTCGATCCCCTTGTCCAGATCAGCCATAAAGATACTGAACAGGACTGGCCCCAACAGTGAGCGCCAGGGAGCACCACTTATGACCGGCCAGCAGCAGGATGTGACTCAGTGCCACACTCTGGGCCCAGCCATCCAGCCAGGCTTTTAGCCAGCAAACAGTGCACCTGTCCAAGCCACGGGCTCCTAGCTTCTTCAGGGGAATGCTGTGAGCAAGTGTCCAAGGACTTGCTGAAATCCATGATGTAGACCACATCCACAGCCTTTCCCTCATCCACTAGGGAGGTCACCATTCACAGAAGATCAGGTTGCTCAGGCAGAACCTGCCTTTCATAAACCCATGCTGGCTGGGCCTGATCCCTGACTGTCCTGCATGTGCTGTGTGATCAAGATCATCTGTTCCATAACCTTCCCTGGCACCAAGGTCAGGCTAACAGGCCTGTGGTTTTCTGGATCCTCCTTCCGGCCCTTCTGCTCAATGGGTGTCACACTGGCCAACCTCCACTCATCTTGAGACCTCCCTGGTTAGCCAGGATTGATGATAAGTGGTGGAGAGTGGCTTGGGTGGATTCCATCTGGCCCTACAGTCCTGTGAGTATTTAAGTGGAGCAGTAGATCACTGTTTCCTCCTGAATTACAGGGACTTCATTTTGCTCCTTGTCTCTCTCTTCCCAAGGACAACTGGTCTGACTATTAAAGACTGAGACAAAGACGGCTTCAAGTACTCAGCCTTTTTCTCATCCTTTGTGGCAATGCTTCCCCTCACATGCAATAAAGGATGAAGATTCTCTCCTTGGCCCTCCTTTTGTTGATGATGGATTTGTAAAAATACGTTTTGTTATTTACTACGGCAGTGGCCAAATTAATTTCTAGCTGGGGTTTCACTTTTCTAAGCTTCCTGCGTAACCTAGCAACATCCTTGTAGTCCTCAAGAGCAGCCTGCCCCTTCTTCCAAAGGTCTTTTTTCCCTGAGTTCCAGTGACATCTCCCCATTCAATCAAGCCAGTCTTCTTCCCCACTGGCTCATCTTTCAGCACACGGGGACAGCCTGTTCCTGCATTTGTAACATCCTTTCATGATTGTTTGCCAGGCATTCTCTCAACCTGTAAGGCCCAAGTCTGGCCTCTGGGGCTCCTCAGCTTCCTCTACAGCCTCCTCAATGACTTCAAGGTGGTGCTCAGGGCTCTGGAGGTGATCCATCTGCTTCCTGGCACCACCGGTCTCTCTGCTGCTGCTGAAGTCCTGGGGGACAAGAAGTGGCCATCCTGCAGTCCAACACCAGCTCCTGTGGCTGATGAAGGCAGCATGTCCTTAGCAGGTGCTGGGCCTGCTGCTGAAGCAGGGGTACCTGCAGCACAAGAACTCCAAAGTTCACGAGGAGTTGGACAACATCATGGCTCTCTTCATGTACACTGCTGAACAGCTGGATGTGGCCAAGCTGGTGTCTGGGCTGACTCCAGCACTGGTGGAGAGCAAGAGCAGGGTCCAGCATGGTGACATGAAATGTTTGCTGTAGTGGTGTCTTCCTTGAGCCCAGGCAAAGCCACCCTTCTCTTCAAGGCAGGAGATGCTGTGGAACTTGAGGACAACAGGGATGGGGTGATCCATGTGGTGCAGGGCAGGCTTGCCAGGAAGACTTGGGTGAAGCTTGGGGACCAAGGGTTTGTAAAGTACACTGTGCTCCTGCCATCATCCCATCGTAACAGGGGGTCCTGTTTGCTCCCTGGGACAGATCCAGACTGGCTGTTGCTGGCCCGCAGGACTCAGAGCACAGTCACTGTGGATATCACACAAGGGATGATGCTCTGTGGAGCTCCAGCTCACGCAGAGCCCAGGCCAGTCAGGGAATTAAGTCCAACAAGAGTTTTGAGTGCGTGTATAGGAAAAAACCAACTGCCTTGGGAAAATGAGCATGGTGGAGACAAGGAGGGTGGCTGAAGAGTGAAGGGCATGGAGCTGGGCTGCCAGCTGTGCTGCAGGACTCTGAAGGGCGATGTGACTGCACTGCCAGCCATCACCAGGAGTGTCCAAATGCGCAGGGTGTTTCTGCACGGCGCCAAGGTGACAGTGGTGACGTGTGGCTGCCACCTCCAATGGCAGGGGGATCACTGGCTACTGACAGTTAGTTTGACACTAGAGATACAAGCGCTGAGTTTCTCTGAATCTGTTAGATTTGCATGGGACTGAAGTTCTGTTCAACCTTACAAACACCTTAGTGAGAAGCTCTAGTCAGAGATGCTTGACGTGCCACCACCTCCCGTAACATTCTGATATGTATACAATATGCCATATGCTAATAAAGTATATTTGGCTGGGAGTTGCCAGGGTGAAGTCTGTTGCCAGCAATGGACCCACTGGGAAGAGCAGATGCCTAAAAAACTTAAATCAAATCCAAAGTGAAGTTTTGAATGACATCCAAAGCTCCTGTATCAAAGCCGCAGATATCCAACATGCCTCTGTCATCCGGGTCCGCCATCGTAAAACCATGGGAGGTCATTCCACAAACAATCAGCTTAGCAGGAATACCCATTTTCTAGAGGAAGGACAGCAAAAAATATCAGAAAATACATATAGAGTGAAACATGTGCACATATGCAGTAACTTAAACAGGCCAGAGGGCCAAATCTCGCTTGCATAAGCCGCTGTCTGAAGAGCTGTACTGACAGAAACGAGGAATGCCAGAACAGAAATGCAGGATGCCTGTCAACACTGGGATGGCAGCTAACCTCAGCTAAGGAAACCAAATTAAAGACTTTTGGTATTCATTTCAACTGGGTGGAAACTATGTAAAGATAAAAGTCCATACACCAATGCCTGACAAATGCATTTTTGGTAGTTTAAAAAATAGTTTCTTTAAAGCATAAAGGATTGTTTGCTGAATAACTAAGAGTTTCCAATAGCAATGTGCTTGGAGAAGGTATTTTTCTTTGTTCTATTTAAAAGTATGCAGCTGTACAGCTTGGAGCAGTCCCTTTAAAAGACAATGGGCTTTCCTCACAAGATACTGTCACATCATCCTAGTGACACTTGTCTTCATTACTTCATTGAAACTTTTTGGTATCTACTGCAAACATCAAAGTTAAATTTAGCTCTGAGAGTCAAACTTCAGTCTGTAAAAACTATAAAAACGTATTCCATCAATTATATATAGGACGCAGAAATTCATACAGTCCCTGAGTAACAAAGTTTCATGGACATTGCAGCACACCGAGCAGGGGAGGCTAATTACAAATCCTTTCAGCAATTCTGTGGTTTTAAATATGCACAATTAGTGCAATATGTGTACTAATTCTGCCTAACGACAGAATTGAGCAGTTTTAAACAATATATAATTATTTACTGAAGAAGGCCACAAAAAGTCCAATCTCTAAAAGATTTTTAGAGCTGGTACTTATTTTGTACAGTATTTACTAATCATAAACAGTCAGAAGCATGTTTACCTCTCTGTACTCTCTAAGGGCCATTGCAGGAGGAGTATTCCCAGCAAAGGTCTCGTTATCAGTAAATACAATGAAGACATCAGCAGCTGTCTGAGTTTTTTGAGCCCATATCATTGGAAGGGAACAGTCAGTGGTACCCACTGGAATCTTAAAGATACAAAAATAAATATACATGGAACACATTAATACAGAAATTAACAAACCATGGAAAAATTACTTTTGATGTAAGCTTCACGTTCTACCATGTGTCACTACATGAAGACTTTTTTTGTTAAACTTGGTCATTTTATCTTAGTTTGTCCAGGGTTTTTTTTTTGTTTGAGTTTTTTAAATATTCTTTTCAAGCTAACTCATGTGACCTAGCACTGCCATTCTAAATTGCAATGTTTAATATCCAGCAAATGAAATAATGACATTTGCTGGGCTTTCTCTAAATCAACTGCACCAAAGAAAAAAAAATCCAAACTTTACTAGAGAGATACAGATTAAACAAGGTAGTAGAATTGATTACAAAGATAATACAGTGTAACTGCTGAGACTTTTTTTTTTTTACATACTTCATACATTTTCACTAAAACTTGAGGTAAGCTCATGTCAGCTGTCACTGGACAAGGGACCATTTCATGTGAAAAGGCAACAATGTGGGAATCCTTCTCAGTCCGTGCTACAACCTGAGAAAGAGAGAGACAAAAATAATTCAGTTATATTCCTCCGAATTTTTAATGTCTAAACTGAGCCATTCCCTACCAAACACACAGCATGACAAATGCTTTCGTATTTAAGTCACCATGGCTCCTCATAAACACTAATGGTGCACTCTACACTTTAAAAATTCTGTAATATTACTGCAAATAAACACTGCAAAAAGAGCTGAACGACTGCTCTAATTACTGTAACTAAAGATACTTCTATTTTTCTTTCTTCCTCTCTGACATAAACCTTGAGCATTTCTAAATACCAACAAAAGCTCAACTCCTCTGCAATACAAGAATACAACCCAAGAAGTTTTAGAATACTAAACTGAGGGGAAAGTGATTGTGAATAAAGGCCACATCGATAACTCCAACAGACACAAGAATTATCCCAATTATTTCTTCATCTAGCCTGTATTATTCTGTGAATGCTTCTGAAAAAATTAAAATGTGTGTATGCACTTTTTACGTACAGTAAGCCATTTTATTATGACTAAGGTAAGTGAAAAAGCTGCCCTGACCACTTTGATTTACAACAGAAACCAACTTCTTCAAACTAATCTTTCCAAATGTGGTTGCCAGTAGCTTTCAGCAATGAGACACAAGGTCACTGTGCCCAAAAACTGTTATATCTAAGTTTCCCCTTGATGCCTAACCAGCTGCAGAGCACTTTTGTATCAAAAAAGCAATGCAAGCTGAAAACAGTTATAAATAAGAAATTGAAAGCCTCACCATACACATTACTGCTGCAACTGTGCTGGCATTGAGCACACTGCCCAAAACCTTTTGTGTCATTGATGCACTGACATCAACTGCAATTACAAAGCGTTTTCCTGTTGGTTCAACTGTCTGAAAGAATAAAAGACAAAAATGTAACAGGTACACATCATTTATATATTAATTTCTTCTGCTGCTTTCAGTCCTGAAGTGGGCATTTTTTACTCTTTCTGGGTAATGTCAGGACAGTGCTGTTGCCAAAGTTTCAGAATTGTTACCCAACACAGGAACCGTTCTTGGTAAGTTTTCAGAAAACACCGAACTCTTAAAAAGCTTAACAAATAGGAGAACTATTATTACCTTGAAAGCTTTGTAAAATGAGGCATCCAAAGCTCCTAAAATGTCTTCATCAGGACGCCACCAAAGCTTCCCTCTGCTTCCATGTCCAGCTTTATAAGTTTCTAATGCAACCAAAATATGGAATGGATGTATTCTACCCTACAGGTAGAAATCAAAAATATGGATATGAAAATTTAACCTCCTTAAAAAAAAAAGTAACAAACTAAATGTGAAAGTAAGTTCCTACTACAAAAAAATCTCTGGTTTAGTATATGGTTACTTTAAATTTGTTAAATCTGAAGAGTTCATGCAGTCTTTACACAGCTGTTGGATTAACTGATACTTGTGGGTTACTGACAATGGACCTCATTCCCTCTCAAGAATCCTCCAGTTAACACCAAATGTGATGCCATCACCAGAATTCTGGTAAAATTTTGCAGCTCTATGATTGTCCAGTGCTGTTTTCCATCACAGGCTTCCAGTAAGAGAAAGTCCCTGCCCAACTGAAGAGAAAGGAGCTGAGCACGGAAAAGAACCAACTTAAAACTAGTTTTATACCAGATACAGTAACACTGGACAAGAAATTATTTTTGGAACATAGCATTCATTTTTCTCATTCTACAGAACACTCCAAACAATTTTTTTTTCTTTCCATATATGAACTTAACTTACATAACTTTATCAACATTTTGTTATCTTTATCTTAAAGGGGAGTTTGCAGTCCTTAACCACTGCCAGCAACAAAACTCAGAAAATCTGAATGCCTGTTGTCTATCTTCCATCAAGGTATTGCACCATGATCTTTGCTCTCCCTTCTCCATGCCTCCAGTATGATTAAGGAAGAAACCAGAGAAAGGGAATTGCAGTAGGATGGGGAAAAAAGGACTTCTGTTGTTGTGCTCAATTCAGCTCTGGTGCTGAAGAATTTAAGTGCCCTGATTTTCATCTTCCCAACTCACAAAACTGCTCGTCAAGACACTTGTCCTCTCTACTTTTGACTAAATCCCTGAAATTTTTATTCTCTCTCTGGGGAATTCTCTTTTCCCTCTTACTTTCCTAGCATTCTGATGGACAATAAAGCAATCAGAAAAGAGGAAAGTCTCCTTGCCCATCTTGTTTTTCCCCTCAGCTGCTATGCTATTTTCTTAACTCACTTAAAAATTACAAGACTCAGAAGAATTGATGAACCCAACAAGCAAAGCTGGCCACAGCTGTCATTTAAGAAAAGATCCAATAGCTGCCAATACACTTAATTTATCAGAAAGTTTCAGAAAGCAGGTGAGGAATTAAATGAAAAATTATAAACAGAAGTTTTAAAATAATGTTGCAGGCATTAAAACTGCAGTTTTTAAAAAGAATAAACTAAAAATTAAAAATGAAACTCCACAAAGGCTGGCACTGATTAAAAAGAAGTTCTTACCTTTTTTAGCAGTTTCTCATTTCTCAGTTTTTCACATACTATTGCCACTTCTGAACCTCGTGGCTCAAGCACTGAATTTGCTGTCAGCTTT
The DNA here is from genome assembly GCF_000691975.1 of Corvus brachyrhynchos. Taxonomy (NCBI): domain Eukaryota; kingdom Metazoa; phylum Chordata; class Aves; order Passeriformes; family Corvidae; genus Corvus; species Corvus brachyrhynchos. The sequence goes on along the minus strand of NW_008237239.1, from coordinate 2,721,733 downwards.
CCTAAATTTCTCAACAATACAGAAACAGGCATCTCCTTGAGCAATGCCTTCCAAACCTATGATGAAAGAAAGAGAAGAAAGATGAGATTCTCAAACTGCAAGACCTGGCATCTATACATTGAATAAATGTATTTTTAAATAAATGTACAAATTATATTAAGATCTTAATTATTTAACTATTTGGGTAAACAACTTGAAAAATAGCATAAGGGCTACATTTTAAAGAAATCTAGACTCAAGACTCTGAACAGCATCACTCTATGGAGAATTCAAAGGTAAGGAAGTTTACCTACCTCTTTAGATTTCAGATGGTTTGTCAGGAGATGCTCTCTAACTAGACCATATTCCTCTATCAAGTGAATGACTTCCAGTTCATCTTTTGTGCGTTTTACTTTTTCCACAGCCTCCAGATACTTCAAGAGCTTTTCAGTCTCAGCAGAAACTGCTTTCTCTTTATAAGCTTCTTGGACATCTTTCCATCCCTTGGTAATATATTTAGTGACTATAGCAATTCCTGATGAAAAAGAAAACCATTTCTCAAGCAGGATTACCATCTGTACACTGGCATTTATCATTCTAGCATGCAAATGAATTTGCAGGTTTCATTCTCAGACCTGCCAAACACCTGTTGAAAAGGTCAGCCACACACAATTTAGAGCAGTACTTTTAATTACTGTGATGTAATATATTACATCACATATTCCTTAGAATTAAGGAGCTTTATGTATTTCCTACATTGCCCAGAGAAGCTGTGGATACCCCATCCCTGGAAGTGTTCAAGGCCAGGCTGGATGGAACTCTGAGCAGCCTGGTCTAGTGGAAGGTGTCCCTGCCCATGGTAGGGGGGTTGGAAATGGATCATGTTCATGGTCCCTCCCAACCCAAACCATTCTATTATTCTAAGATTTGAAGCCAACAGATCTTCCCACATAATGAAAAAGTGTTATTTCATAATTTGTAAGCAAATAGGAACAAAATGAGGGAATTGGGTTATTTTATCTTCTCTTGGCATATGGAAGAAAAGAAGGAACAAATTCTGTTTACCTTGAAGATAAACAGGTCTATTTCTGATATGAACACCCACATTTTTAAGATGCAATTTACAGGATATCCTCACTAAGAATTCACCTACAATGGTATTTGGGTTTCCAAAATACTTCCACAGTAAATATAAAAGGTTTAAAACACAGTATTTTCAGGTAAATAAAAATTTATTACCTTCACTGGCAGGTTTTAGGTGGGACAACCTCAGAAGATCTTTATGAGACCAACCACTTCTTTGCTTATATTTTGTAACTGCTAAAGCAAGAGCCATGCCATTCTTTCCATTGTACCAATCTGCAACAGCTTTCCTCAGAGCACGGCCCCACATGCCACATTTCATGCCCTCCTTCAGATCTTTTTTAAACTGGATGAAAGTAAAGAGATGGGTTGGTATGCAACACACCTCGGGGACAGCTTTAAACGCCGCTTGTTTTGTTTTGGCATCAGAACACTGCGAGCAAACTGCGAGGGCAAAGAGCAGGGGCTCCTGTCTTGCTGCTCTGCCCTCTTGACTAAATGCTTTTATTTCTTCAACAACTTCGCAGCCTCTGCCCTCTTCAATCAGCCTTAGCAAAGCTTCGGCGTTTTCAAAGCCCAGCTTCTGCTCCTTGACGTGGTAAGCGCCGCCCTCGGAGCCGAAGCACAGGAAGTGCTGCAGCCGGGCGCTGTCGGTGAGGGGCCAGCCGGCAACGCTGGCACAGTCGTGCTCCGGCGCCGCGCCC
>NW_008237239.1:2715880-2719851 GCF_000691975.1 Corvus brachyrhynchos | reverse complement strand
CGGCACCGCTGGCACAGCCGGGCTCCGGCGCCGCGCCCGGCACCTGCGCTCGGCTCTCCTCCGCCTCCATCCCTTAGACTTCCAGGGGTCTGCTGCAAGAATAACACATTCTATTAACAACTACTGTTGACTGCTCGTTTGGCAAAGTAAATACATCTTGTCTATAATCTTAAGTCCTCTTTCATAAATTTAATCAGAGCGTACTCCAAGTGTGCGATAATCCTGTCATTTAGAGGAAAAGTAACAGAAATCTCTCTGAGTTATGATAGCGACAAAAATCAACTCAGAAACTACTTAACCCCCAGTAAGTGGCAGACAAAAACCATCTGGTGTTATAGCCTTTTGCCACTAATATATTACATCACTTTCTCACGTAAATTTTTATAGTGCACACTAAATGGCTCAAAATTCAGATCTTGCCCTGCTCTATTTTGCTGAAGAATCGCTAATACCGACCAACTGAAGAAAAACAAGGCTAAAATGAAGAACTAAGATACTGAGAAACTGTTTAGTCGGAAGACTCTGTGAGAGTTTATGTATGGTGGGTTTCAGTGAGGCCTAGACAACAGCTTTTTAACAACTGAGTAGCTCAAGAACAAATTATCTTTGCCTCGGGCTCAAATAGTCTGCCGCTCCAAGTGAGATCCAAGAAAACACAGATTCTGTACTGCTTTATATTCGAAGTTAAGAAGCAAAAATCAGCACAAAAAATCACAATAATTCAGGTCTTTCTATTTACTGCAAGAGAGTTCAGCTGTAGTATTTGTAACGCAACACCACTGCTCTTACTCGGAGAACATCCAGCACAGTAAAATTCAAGCCATGACATTTAAAATAAAGCAAAAGCAGGTGAAACGAAATCAGCAGGGTAAGGGTAAAGAAATTCCTCATCATCACTACCTCCAAAACATTAATAGCACAACAATAAATTTAGTTTACTCAGTTCTCACCAAACAATAAAAATACACTAAATAGCACCAAGAGCTCCTACGGAAAACCAAAAAGGCAGCACCAATAATCCACTCCCTCAAACTCCATATAAATCTTAAAATACAGGGACTAAAGTCTGAGCACACACAAATTACATTTCAAAGAAATCCACTAAACAATTTTCAAGTATTGCAGATATCTACTTTTGACTCTTTTCTTGTTCAGAAGACAAATAAAAGCCTTTTTGCTCCATTTACCAGGATAAGCTAGCAAAATAAATGTCACTAATGTAGACAGAGGGGTTTTTCCCCTCAGTTTAGGTAAGCAACACTTTGATTTACAAACAACTTCCCTACTTCTTTGACAGAGAATTTTTCCCTCTTTCTGCAAGTGATCAGAAATGCACCTTTCCTCTGCTTTCCATATCTGCATTGATCTGCATCCAGAATTAAACAACAATCATCAGTGCTCCCATTACAAACTCATAAAATCATAAAAATAGAAGCTGTATGCTGACACCTGGTTTAAGAAAGCAGGTTTAAGTTGAAAATTAACTAAGAAATATCTTTCATTGTATTATTTAGACCATCAGTGCTCAGCTGAAATTATATATTCTAACCATGTTTCCTGCCAAACCTATTTAAATACACATCATGGTTGAGCAGGCTTTTTCCCTGACATCTGAAGCATGCAAATACACTGAAGATAACAAGGCTGGTATTCCCCATGCATGAATACCACATCAGGACCTTTTCATGTCTAAATACATTTTATTTCAATACAGTTCCATTAGCTCATTTCATTAAACAGTCGGGAATGTTTCATAATAAACACAGAAAACTCAAACAAAAAATTCCGAAATCACAGTAAGCATCCATTTATTTACCAGAAAAAAAATGGTACATCAAAGATACTGAGAAACACCATTATCCTGAAGGAAAAATAAGAATGGGAAGCATAAAGGATCACTCATGAACAACAAGATCTCCATGTATATAAAATATTTAGAATAATTCCTTGCTGTAGCTTTCATACTCCTACTACAACAAATATTACTACATTAAAATCAGACAAATGGGAAAACTCTTATGGATATTAACAATGGATAATTTTTATGTTTACTTTTGCATGGACCAGGCTATTCATGCACTCACAACACCGGAAAGAGGCATGTGCCTCCATCCGTACGCTTGTGACACAGACCCATAATAGAAAAGAGAGTTGCAAATAGTTTTTCTGACATTTAGCTCTTTAATTTGCTTTCTTAGGAATATACTATGAGCTACAAGCCCAGATGCTCTTACGATTTCCAAAAACTGCCTAACACAAATTGTGAGTTCTCTAAAATATTTTAAAAATTACTTTTGAAATCTGCTATAGCTGATGGAAACCACCAATCTCACTATGGAACAGTCACAGCAAAAGTATCAGATTTACACTTCACCAGGAGCTACTGGAAAAGCGCTTATTCACAGCTGAGCTGCTCGAGTCATGTTGGCCATTTCTAACCCTGTATTACATCCCAGCCTCACAAGCTCCCAAAGCTATTTCCTCCCTTGCACCAGTTCCTCTCCTCTGCCCAGACCTCAAGCTTATTTTCTTCCTTTAACACCTGTACAACAGAGACACCTTTCACCCTAACAAATAGATAAATGCAAATGTTCACTTAACACATGCTCTACTATAAGCCTACTCGTCACCTGCTGAGCTGCAGCAGGGAACTTGAATTTAAAACAGCTGTGGAGGATTCATCAACAATATTCTGGCTCCATAAGCATTTCCAACTTTTGTGCTATGGGAATGCAAACAGCAATGTGAAAAGCCTTAGAAGTCCCAGATGAGGAGTTTTATAACAAAAACTGCTAAGCTAAACTCCACGGTTGTTCACCATTATTAATGAAAGAGAAAACCCACAATATTTCAACCGCCATATAAATTTATAAGTAATATACGGCTTTGACTGCTCTGAAATTGTCTATACAGCACTGATAAGTCAATATCTTTATGTTCAGTTCTTTAAGCTGATCTTCGTTGATTTCTATGGCTTTTTTTCTAACTTGCCTTAGCTCTCCTAAGAAATAAAAGGTCTTACAAGTTTTGTGAACGGATGAAAAAAAAAAAACCAACACATTCAGTACAAAGCTTCAACAGAACTACAAATTCTAACTTAAGCTCTTAAATTTAACTGCTATGTTAACAACGAATCAAACTTTGCAGTGAAATCCCATGGAATTAAACTTTGAAAAAGCGTGATCTTCTATGACAAAAAAACCAGCATTAACATTTTAAAGACAACATTTCAAATCGCCTTCAAATACTTCGAAACTACATATACTTCATTCTACAACGAACTGCATTTTCCTCCTCTGCTCTCTAAATTCTGTATAAGCATTAAACTGAACACTATAAGGAACATCTCCTAGTTAATTGAGCAGAGACCCCACAACCTTCACACGGAGGTTGTAACAAAACAGGCCTGTGCTGCAGCACAGCTCTGATAACATAGCTCTCATACTTCGGAAAATAAGCACCTCTATGTCAACTGGGATGCCAAGAGAACGCTTCCCAAATCACCAATGGAGTGATGCACGATGGCAGCACAGCAGATACCCGACTATATGAACCACACACCTGCCCACCCATTTCTACTGCAGAATTTGCAAGAGCCTGTCTGCTTAAAAAAAAATGTACCAACTGGGGGGGCAAAGGCAGCTTAGCTGACGTAGCACAGAATTAGGAGGTAGAAGCACCTAAAGCGGATACCCGAAGAGCTTTGATCGCAGCTGTCAGTCTCCATAAAGACGATAAACACGCGTGACGGGGGAGCCGCGTAACGCCACAGACACGCCCGCGAACGCCCCGCGGGCCCCTCACGCCCAGGTGCCCTCCAGAGCTGCCGCTGCCCCTTTGGCCTCTCCGCATTCCCCGCACGGCCCTGGGGCCCCCCGGGGCTGGCCCAGGGCCCCCGCGCCCCGCTCCCACCGCACCCCGGGGAGCGCCACTTGCCTGCGAGGCCGCGGCCCAGGCGGGGCCGGGCGGTG
>NW_008237239.1:2663257-2715176 GCF_000691975.1 Corvus brachyrhynchos | reverse complement strand
GCGCTGCGCTCGGCGGCTCCTTCGCTCCACTGGTGGAACCATGGTGCGCCCTGCGTGCGGGGATAGCGCCGGCAGTGCGGGCGGCGCGGGGCGATCACAGAATCAGTTAGGTTGGAAAAGACCTCCGAGATGAGCGAGTCCAGCCTGTGTGACCCAATGCCATCTTGCCAACCAGACCATGGCACTGAATGCCACCTCCAGTCTTTCCTTAAGCACCTCCAGGCGCGGTGACTCCACCACCTCCCTGGGCAGCCCATTCCAGTGTCTAATCACCCCTAAGAAAAAATTCCTCCGAATGTCCAATCTAAACTTCCCTGGCGCAGCTTAAGACTTAAGGGTGGGAAAGTGTTCAGGTTACAGAGCCCCGGGAGCGAAGACGTCCTGGGAAAGGGCTGTCCCCAGGCTGAGCCGTGGGGCTTGGCAGTGGCTGGATAGCCTTCAAGTGGCTGCCTGACCTTCTAGAATATTAAATTTTGTGTTGAAATGCGTTTAAAATCTTTGGTGAAACTTTGAGTACATGGTTATTACAACAGAGAAATCTACACAGGATTTCAGCCAAAGAGCCAACATTATTTTACTCTAGGTTTCATTGATTTATAGTTTCTGTCATGTCTTTTTCTCAGAAATGAAGTCCAGACAGGCTTCTTTGATGTTTTTATTTAACTAATAAATGAAACTTGCACATACTAAATATTTTAACCTTTTAGTCTCTGTATTATGCAAATACCTTGCTTGAATGTACAGCATTTTTGGTCTACTACCATGGGTCTTTGTCTGGAGATAGCTGTTTAAAGTTCTGCTTTGGACTTGCTGATAATGCCTTTAAAAACAGTATTGTTTTCAGTTAAGCAAAGGACATGGAGTGACCAGAGATATTTTAATCTCCTCTGCTTCTTTTTTAAAATGCAACTGTGTTGTAAAGACAGCATCACCATACACACGTTCAGAAATTCCTGAAATAATTTCTCTTTACCTGTCTTGTTTTGGGTTTTTTAATCAAGGTGTGTTAAAGCCCATAGATAGACTTTTCCATAGCCTGGACATAAAAGTTACAAACATTACATAATGTCTTTGTGTCTTGACTGGCTGCGTCCCTTTTTAAATGGGTTAGTTGGAGAGACCTGTGTGTTTCCTTATTTCAGGCTGTAGAGGAGCACAAGTTGAAGAAATATGGAGTTTGGAGCCAGAGAACTTTGAAAAATTGAAGTAAGGCACATGTTTTTTATTCACATTCATCTGATGTCCCTGAAAGAATGTGTACTAAACTCAGGTGTATTTTTGGTGGATTTTTTGTTTGCGGCATTTTGTGTTTGTGTTTTTTCCTTTAGTTTCCACAGAAGTTCAGTAGGATTTTGATTAAATTTAATACCTGGCAGTTAAATTGCCTTTTATTAATGCTTTGGTACTTAATCTAGCTTAATTAGGTTTTGAAAGAGATGCTGATAGTAGCTAGAATGTGGAAATAGATTCCTAATGCGTTTTGCCATTAGCTTGCATTATATCTTTTAACAAATTCTTGGGCGAATTTCTGTTCCTTGATTTATCTCCCTTCTTCCTCACATCACATGATGTTGCCTCTGTTGTCTTAAATTATTTTCCTGTACTTAGATACTTTTGTAACTCGTTTTTCCTGCAGAACCACTTCCATATGTATGTGAAGGCAAATAGGCCTTTTATAACTGACAATGACTGGTGCCATGTGGAACGATTCTGCCCTCATTAAGCAACATTAATTGTTCTAACATTTTGTCCGTGATGTGTTGTTATCCATGTTCACATACAGGATTTTAAGAGGAAAATGTAATTTAACCTGGACCATACTCCTGTATCTTGTGCAAATATCCTATGTTTGTTGGATTAATCTTTCAAAAGATGCAGCAGTTGGTACAGATGATGTACTTCTAGAATTTTTGACTGAAGATGCTTGGCAAGCAACACCTGAATGGCAGAAATGTTGCCTAGGAAGGGGTTTATTTGCTGTCTGCACCATCAGAACGTTTACCTGTTTGTCATTAAGTGACAGCTTTGCATGTCCTGGGAGATGGCCAGCTTCCTTCCTCCCTTCCCATTTACACCTGCAATATTTTACACAGTGTATAAACACTGGGAGTGAAACAATATAGGAACAGCTTGGTTTTTTTAAACAGCAGGTCCACTGAGAGAATTTGAAAAAATGCATCTCAGACTTCTGGTCAGAGCTTAGGAAAAGTTTCTTATGCAGTACAGGTGTATGTTTGCCTTTTGTAGAGAAACCTTTTGTGATGATGACCTTTAGATTTAAGCTGATGAATAAGTTTTTGTCTTACTGTAACTGTAGGTTTGGTAAGAACTATTTCCCTTACTGATAAATTTTTGTGTTCTGGGCATACTGAATACAGTGCAACATGTAATAAAAGCTGTTCACTATTCAAGACATGCAGTATGAAAAACAAGACACATTTTTACTGGAAGAGAAAACTGGGGTTCTCTCACTTGTTGGTGAGATAACTCAAAGCATGAAGTTTCAGGAGAGCTCCTCTTCGGATATTCCTTCTGTGTCTAGAAGGATTACCAAAACTTTAGCTCCTGCTCTTGTATATGATTGACAAATGCTTTGACAGCTGTTTGTCACTAACCAATTGAAATGAGAATTCTGCAACTGTAAAAGTTGCAGTAACCAGGAAAACTGGTCCTGACTTTTGAAAATTACCGGCTAAATGATAATTCAGATTGGGATTGTTTAGCACTTACGGAAAGAAGCCTGAATTGTCTTCTGCCTAATTGAAAGAGCACATCTGAAAATTTCAGTGCAAGTTCCTGATGTTTAGAAAGAACTAACAGAATTACCATACCAGCGTACAGGTAAACTACAGTACAGGTGATTTTGGTATTTTTCATCAGTACAGGTGACCTTTTTCATATAAATTTTGTTTTTCAGGCCAGTACATGGGCTGATTTTTCTCTTCAAGTGGCAGCCTGGAGAGGAGCCAGCAGGTTCTGTTGTCCAGGATTCCAGACTGGATACAATATTTTTTGCTAAGCAGGTATGACAAGTTCAGTAATTGTTTTAGATGTGTCATGAAGCACAGCTTTTAATACCAAAAAAAAACCCTATTTTTTGTTAATATGTACAGAAATTGGCATTTTGCAAGGTGAAATAGCTTCAACAAATTCTGAGAGTAGGTGCTGTGTATTGAAAGGTGATTAACAAAGCAAATCAGTTTGATCTGTCAAGTCAGACAAAAATAGCAGCCATGGAAGAGTGAAGCTCTTATTTATTTGTCAGCCCTCACGCATAGAGTAACTCAGTCTTCTGTGCAGTAAATAGTGTTTTGGTAAATGTTCCCAGCAGAATGAGCAAATTACTTCTTTTGAAACCACTTTCAACAACTTCTTGGAAGAAATTTATTTTGGTTCTGTTCTTATTTCTTGTTTTTCTCAAATGCTCTGAAGCTGGAGCAGTATATGTAGGATAATGCTTTCCTTTAAGGGTTTGCAGACCATTTTGGCATGCAAGTTTTAAGCATTCAAATCAAAAAGGTGAACTTAAATTAGAAATAATAGGAAAAATTGGTTTTGCTGAGGTAATCTATTGTGTTTTATTAAACACAGGGTAGTACTGAAATTCTGTTTTAGAGTTAGCAGACTGCTGTGTGTGTTGTTTGCAAGCAAGAAAAACAAGAGAAAGTGACCAGAATGAAAGTAGGGAGTATTTAACAATGTTTTTAGGTTGTTTCTGAGCCCTGCTTCCAAAACACTGATAAATGTAATAGTCTAAACAGGAACTGTAACCCTACAGGTGTTAATTACAAAACATTGATATCAAAGGGAAAATTATTAGGATTTCTGTGAACTTACATAGTCTAGTTGTTGGGGTGTTTAGGGTGGGGTATTTTGGGGGGCTTTTTTTTTTTTGTTTGGGTTTTTTGTTGTTTTATTTCACACCACAAATGCAGAAGTGTTTTGAATGTAAATTTCAGAATATGAAAAAATCTCCACGCACTTCCAGGTAAAAGTATAGAAATAGGGAAAACAATGCAAATAGCTGTCCTGGCCACTCTTTACCTGCTGGTTTATTCCTTTAATAATCACCTTCCTGTTTCATGCTGTTGTGGATCAGCTTTTTTAATGCTGATTCTCTTCATTCTTCCCCTGTTGCAGCTCTTGAGTCCTGCCACACACTGCCCACCATTTTTATGATACAATGATCAGCAGCAGTTTGCTAATGGTCTTTATAGCTTGATAGCTCTCATAGGCACTGGTTTAGGTTGTGATCTCTGCCTCACCAAACTTACTGTTAGTGGCCATGGGCTGTAGCTACAGAACAGCCATGAGGCAAAGAACTCAGGGAAAACCCTTGATAAAACTTTCAAAAGGTGGTTACATGGTGGGAGGAAATTACTCTGATCAGAATCTAGAGAGGGATTTTTTTGGAGGGTGTTTTTTTTTTGTTTTAAAGTGAAGGTAAATTTTCCCTCACTCAAGGGATTGATTCCATCTTGTTTCCTGAGTGTAGCTGGAGTTCTCCTAGAGTTGTTGTTCTTGTTAATGCTGAAAAGTTTCAAAGCATTTGTCTGCCTGCTCCAGTTCTTTTGCCTCTTCCGCCCCCTCTTCCCTTCTTTGAACCTTGACACTGTGTTTAAAGTCAATAACTAAGAGGATCTTTCTTGAGCTTTAAGATGAGATTGCAGAATGTACATCACAAAATTTGGATAATGTTAGATTTGATAACAAACCCCACAAAATTAAAGGCTAGCAGTGAGAAGTCTATTTAATAGTTTTCTTTGAAACACTCATATTTTAATATGTTCTTAAGCTGAAACCTCCTTTCTAATTGTCCCTTTCATTCACCTGCTGCCTTTAAAGAGAGTGTGCTAGAGTGACTCTTAATTTTAGTATGGAAAGCAATTTCTAGAAATGTTCTAGAAAAATAATTCTGCCTGGTTATGCCACTTGATGGCGTGGAATAGATGTTTCAAAAGTCATTTGCAAAAAGTTCAGAGTTAGTATCTTTCATGTTTTGGCGTTATCTGTCAGTCAAGTGCAGTGGCTTTGCAAAACCCAAACATTCCTTGTAGACATGTATGTGCTTGTGCTTCATATCAGTTCAGTTTTGCCTGGACTGAGCTATTGTGACTGAACAACTGGAAATAGGTACAGAGAAGTTATTATTAAAAGTCAACAGAAAGAAACTGCTTTGGGTATTTTGGAGGAATCTGTTTAATACCAGTTTAGCTCTGGTGACTTTCACACTGAGGAAAGTTAGCCTGGGTTAGAGATCCAACTTGACAAGCAATGTTTTGAGGACTTGTAGTGTTTCCTTGAGTAGGTGTCTGATCTTATGATTTGCTGCTGATGAGAGCAGGGTGCAGTGAGCTTCTGTGAGCCAGTGCAGCTCATCCCCCAGCAGTTTCCTGTGCACTTTTTCTGGGCTGATCTGTGCTGTACTTTGAGATGTGTCTGTTTAGCGAGTCTATACAGGACAAAGCTGGCAACAGGTGAGAGAGAACAGGGGGTTCTTTATGGTAGTGCTGAAGTTACTGCATTTCTCAAAACCACACTCTGAATCCTTCTGAGTCACCCAGGAGCACAAAGTGAGATGAGCATTCGTATTGAATATTTGTATTGTGAAAGAGCAAGTCCTCCCAACCGTTGTGCAACTGGGTTCACATGTATTTTTTATTTCCTCTGTATGTTTTATTCCAGATTTTATGCTGATTTTGAGGGTCTTTCCGGAAGACTTTTTTCTTCATTACAGAAGTGATGATGTAAAATTACATTATGTTCATTTGTAGGCTGGAATCCCAGAACAAATAGGTTGGTTAGGGCAATTTTTATGACATTTAAGGTTATTGATCTGTTGATCCGTATCTTCAAAACTGTCATGACACTGGAGCCTGCAAAATCTCAACAATTCTTTGTCTCTCTTTTCTTTCTCACATATTTTCTTCTTTTAAATGTTCCCATCTAAAGACATTTGGTACAATTGGTATTAGTGCAGACATGTTTTCAAGTCTCCTCCTGCCTCCTGGGTGAGCAAGACAAGGTTACTGTTAATATGTAACAACAATTGAGTATAGGAAATAAATTGTTTCTGTTCAATATTATTATGTGTTCAATCTTAAAAATTGTTTCATTGTGGGGAACTTTAGTTAGAGGTGAAAGGCTACAGCTCTCAAACTGTCTAGTAAAACATCTTTAAAATTGCATTAGGAAACTCAGTTTTGGTAAGAAGCTTGTGCATGCTCACATTTTCCTCATTTCCACTTCCATAGTGATGTTGTAGGTGAATTCGAAATGGCAACTAGATCTTGTTCCACGTTAAATCACAAGTATGCTGGGGGGTTGAATTTTGAAGTCTGTCTGGTATGCATGCATATTAAAGGATTTTTTTTAATGGTCACTTTTATGTGCACTCATGTTAAAATTTGGCCTCCCTGTTATGCCTAGGTATGGTTTGGTCCTCTATTTGAGGCCACAGAACTCTGGATGATCTTACATACCCTTTGAGCTAGGATACCTAGGCACAATGAGGTGAGTTAAGGATACAATTTCAGCCTTAACTCTGAATTCCTGATTTCTGTGTTGCTTAAGTCACAGTGGATACATGATTACACCTACTCAATGTATTCAGCTCCCTGCCACAATGTTTGGAGGAGCTGCATTCTCTGCTGAGCACTGCAGAAGTGTCTCTGGACAAAAAAGAATGCCGTTGTTAGACCTGAAACTACTTTTTTTTTGAGTTTAATAAATGCTTCAGCTTTTAGTACAGAAGTATTGGTATCCTGCCTTTCTTAGATGCCATGTATTTATTTTATTTTGCATTGTTGTGACAGAACATTAACTTCATTAATTGGGAATACCTTCAGAAGGAGTATCTTATAAATGATACTGTTAATAACAAAACACTGGTCTGTTTATGGCACTAATGGAAGCATATGTATTTTTACATTTCCAATACTTAATTGATTTCAAACTCAAAATTTTTGACTCTTGCAGATTTGGTAACATTAAGATAGACCAGATATCTGTGTTAGAGCTAAGTTTGGGATAACAGATAACTTACAAGAAGTACAACTTCAAGACATGAAACAAATCAGGAAGAGATTTTCATTAACTAAATATGGCTGTAGAAAAATTATGTCTTTACTCCAACAAAATTAAAATGGAAAAAAAATTATGTAGGGTTTCTAAACAAGAATAAGTTGTGGAACTTTGTGCTAATGCTGAATTTTTCACATTGAGCTCCTTTAAACCAACTGTTCTGTAATGTTGGGATGTTTAGTAAGTGAAGCCTAGGGATTTGCTGGTTATACTACCAATTGCAGCACAGGCTTGTCCACAGCTTTTTTGAAAAGCAAAATACATAATCCATCAGGTGGAAGATGTGAGTCAGGAATTTAAAGAGCTTCTACCTAAAGTTGATCCAGAAAGTCAGACTGGATCCCTAGAGAAAGGTGCATGCTTAGGAAGTAATGCATCTTACTTCGAGAGTAGCCCAATCAAGTGGTTCCTTGGTTTGTTTTAAGCTGAGCTTCACTTGGGGAAGGGCTAACCTTCTCTTGATACATTTCTGTGTGTATAATTTTCTTTCAAATGTTATTAAATACACCTTGAACTTCTGCCTACAAAATCTTTTAACTGTGGGTCTCTGCTTTAAGTTGGAGTCTTGAGTATTGATCAATCTAATATCTGACCAAGACTTCCTGGACAGAAATATCCAGGCAAATGTTGATATTTCTGGACAAATACAGACAATCCTCTTAATCCTCAAGTCCAAATAAAAATCTTTTCGGAACAACCTGCGTTTATTATCATGTTATCTGAATGCAGAAAAGGTTTTCTGCTAATGCTGAGGCATCTTAAGTAAGAGATACTCTGAAAATTAGAGAGATGGGTATCCTGAAGGATTCTCTAGATTGTGTATGGAGCAGTGCTGTGTGCACTGATGGCATTGTGTCTGTGTGACAAATAAACCTGGCACTTGTCCACATTTGGTCCTGCAATCACATCCTCAGCCTGCCCTCTTCACCCTGCCTGTGAGCTACCACTAGCTGGATATTCCCTTGTTCCATCTTAGTTCTCCTGTGTCATCTACTGCATCCAGGAACACACTGGATTTTCATGCATACCACCTGCATTTCCTTCTACTCTTCTGCTACAGGACAATTATTGCTGCCTTTTGCTTACCTCCTGCCTCTCACTGACTGAAGTTCTTGAGTTCTGTAATGTATTTTCATTTCAACAGCTAGAGGCCACTGCCCCCAGAGCTGCATCTTTTGCATATTGTTTTCTACCAGTCAGACATTGTTCAGCTTGGTCCCTATAGACTTCATCAGACTTATCTCATACTGTAGTTGGAATACAAAATAGGCTTAAAGGCCAATATTTGATGAGCCCATTAATTCTCTGCCAAGTCTAATTTTTCCTCTGATTTTATTTCCTGTTTAAAGCTTCTGTAACTTGCTATTCAGCAGTTTCAGTGTTGATCTTCCCTCTAGGCACAAAATCTCTGTGAATTTCCCTTCCTTGTTTTGACGCCATTATTGAGTTGTCTCTAAAGAGATCAACTGATTGTTCCATCTTGATTTTTCAGCAAAAGTAGTTGCCGTTTAGTCCTGTCCCTCTGTATTAATTATCATTTAACAAATACAGCTTGCTGTAGTGATGACCCTGCCTTCATTGTACCAGCACTGTTCCAACAGCTTGTCAGCACAGGTGTCCCTACCTTCTTTTGCTTCTCTGTCAGCTTAATTATGCTGCATCAGCTTCATGCACTCTGATCCACTTGGGATTTCCCTGCTTTCATCCTAGCACTACTTTACAACTGTCTCTGATAACATTCTTTAGTTGTATCTCAGAGAATCTTTAGTTCTTCTTCCTATGTCAAGTGTAATTCAAATTATGCCATTCTGCAAGTCTGGAGGTTTGAATTTTTCTGCTGCAGGTTCGTTATTTCAGTGCCCTTGATGGATTTCCCTTGTATGTCCTTTATTTTGCAGCTGTGCGTGTTCTAGCCCTTAGCTTGTGTACCTGCAGTTGGTTTAATTTGAGTTTTGATTGCTGTAATCTGTTCTGCATGTGTAGTTGACTCCCTTGATTACCATTTAAGTCAACTAGATTGTATTTTTCTTAAATTAAGAAGTGCTCTATTATTTCTTTATCATCTGCATCCAGACATAATCTGAACTGAGAACACCCTGAAGCATAGAAAATAAATTTATGATGTGGCCTTTAGTATTAACATACTAGGTTTTCCTTTGTTAGGGCTAGCCTTGATTGTGGAACAGGTTGCTTGGGTTTTCTCTTTTTTTTTTTTTTCTTTCTCCTTTCTTGTTGGAAGTGGTTTCACATTCACAGCCCTGAACTAATTTTCATTTTTTTTTACAAAATTCACATCCTCTCTGGAAGCTTTAAGGTTTAAGTAGCATTTTCAACTGCAAAATAGTCTCAAAGACTAATGATACATTACTTTTTCCTAACCTATAGCTCACTGAGAAAAAACTGCTAATATAAAGTCTTTCTTGTATTATGGCCTCATACAATTTGATTACAGTGCCTTTAGTTAAATCTCAAATTATATTTAATAATCCTTGTAGCCTCTTTCTTTAAATACAGTGTTTTAGTTTGGTTATTAGTAAACAACATTAAAGACATGGCTTTAATATGAAGGGCGTTGCTTATATTTTCTAAAAGTGGAGTATTTAATACTGAAGTGTAACAGTGTCAAACTAGTGACTTAAACATTGACTTGAAAAGGATAGGTATATTGCAAGTAAAGAAACAATTACATTATTCAGCGAATCATCACTTAAACAATCTCTACATCTTGGAACACTTTGAAGTTTTATTAGTTTATCCCTCGAATATTTGAAATTTTTTGTCCAATAAAACCTTCTAATAAAAATTCTATGGTCCATAATGTGCTTTATTGCTTCAAATTAAATTTTTTGACCTCCTACTCCTAGTAGGAGATTGATTATTTGAAGGAATTTTCTTGGGAGAGTTGACTTTTTTTTAAGGCCATAGTTAAAATAACCCTATTTGGGCAGCTTGCTTTGAATATTACTGTGAGTTTTTCCACAGAGATCCAAGGATTTTTGCCTTTCTTCTATGCCTTTTATTAATCACTTCAGACAGTGGAATGACAGTTTCTGAGGACAGCTGTGAAATACGAGTTTTATCAATGAATTGTATATGACAGCCATGCAGAGCTGATTTTATTACAGCAAAGGCTTTTCTGTAGCTACCCAGGCAGCAAATCCAGTGTGGGTTAGAGTGCAGCTCTAATGTGAATCAGCACAGGAAGTGTTTGTAACAAAAACAAACCCAGTTTGGAGTGAACTTTTATCACCACTGCTGACCAAATTCTCCATGCTTTTTTCTAGGTCATAAATAATGCCTGTGCAACTCAAGCCATAGTAAGTGTGCTGTTAAACTGTGCTCATCAAGACATTCACCTAGGAGAGACCTTGTCAGAATTTAAAGAATTTTCCCAAAGCTTTGATGCTGCGGTGAGTGCCCACTGTTTTCTGCATTTTGAGTGTCCCAGTGTTACAGCTCTGGTGGTTTACAGGTGTTTTGTTACTTCCTTTCAGATGAAAGGTTTGGCACTGAGCAACTCAGAAGTGATTCGGCAAGTCCACAACAGTTTTGCCAGGTAACATATGTTTTAAATCTGGCCAAAATTTGAGCAAATCCTTTTTAATCTCAGGGGTTTTTAAATTTTCTTTGCAGACAACAGATGTTTGAGTTTGATGCAAAGTCTTCAGCAAAGGAAGAAGATGCCTTTCACTTTGTAAGCTATGTTCCTGTTAATGGGAGGCTCTATGAGCTAGATGGCTTAAGGGAAGGACCAATTGATTTAGGTAACATTTTACATTTTTTCTGAACATCCTTCATTTTAACCATAGCTTTTTGCAACAAATTGGTCATATGTTATAGGCTCAAAGCAAGTTATTTATTAAAATA
The DNA here is from genome assembly GCF_000691975.1 of Corvus brachyrhynchos. Classification (NCBI taxonomy): domain Eukaryota; kingdom Metazoa; phylum Chordata; class Aves; order Passeriformes; family Corvidae; genus Corvus; species Corvus brachyrhynchos. The sequence continues at coordinate 2,704,226 of NW_008237239.1, read as the reverse complement.
AGGAATATCTAGGGAGTTTTCTGAATGTGCTGTAGGCTTGTACTTCCTTGCAGTCATTTGTATTGTTTCAGTTTTGTTGGTTTGAAAATACAGTTTTCTCCCTGCTTCCTCCATGTCTCTGGTGCTCTCTCTTTTCATTCAGTAACCAAATGATCAGGTCCTGCAATCCCTTCCAAAACCTTGGTAGTTCTGTTGCAAGTGAGAAGTTTACATAAAGGGAGAATGTATACAGCCGACTCCAGATACTTTTTTTACATTATGTGGCTTGTGTTTACTCACTGCCCTCTTTCTTCTTAGACAGCAAGTGTTTTCCTAATGGTTTAAAAGAAAATTGCTTTATTCTCTGTAAGACTGGCTCATGTTTTGTAATCTTTCTTGAGATATGTGTGCCCTGTTGTGTCTTGAAAAGCTCTGCAGTGCCTATCGTGTCTGTACTTCAGAGTCTCATACATTGTCAACAACAACATGTTCCACACTCCATTCCTAGAGTGTTTTCCCAGTGTTGTTGACAATTTTATTTATGTTTAGGCTGAGCAGTGGGTTGCTCCTTAATCTTGTCTTCAGTCTGTCTGGAGATCCTGTACAGTTTGCAGACCTAACAGTACCATCATTTCTATGGTCACAAGATCATGAGTCTCTAAATTTACTTTAAATTTAGAAAATTTTTAGATCTCAAAATTGCAAAAGAGGCATTTCCAGCTTAGGAAATCACCTGTAGGTATTCTCTCATATATCTTGGAATCAAGTTCTCTATCATATATCCTTTTATAGTTTTTCTTTCTGCCTGACTTTTTAGCGTTGTATTGCATCTACACAGACAAAATCAAGAGTTAATATTAAACAGCTGTACCTGTCCATAGTGATTTCCTTTGCTGTTTACTTCAATGTTGTCATACCAACTAATTTCCCTTGTGTCATAAAAACCTTACATAACATACTTTCCCCCGCCCCATAATTTCTTGTTATCAACAAAACAAATGTTAGATGCTTATGCCCTTAAAATTTAGCTTTGTTCCATTGCTTTGGCCACTGCATTATCTAAATATTGTTATTAATAAAATATCTTCCACCTCCTGAAAAAGCCACCTGAGTAATTTCAGACCTCAGTAGCTAAAGAAATACTTGTTACATACTCTGAAGTTGCTGCATAAGGCTGAATTATACGAGTCGGCTTTGCAATACATTTTGCAAAGATGCTGAATTTTTTCCTCTGTTGAATTTTGCAAAGATGATGAGTTTTTTCCTGCTTTTTCCCCAGGTGCATGCAATCAGGATGACTGGATAAGTGCAGTGCGGCCCGTCATAGAGAAGCGCATACAAAAGTAAATGGTCGTGATGCCTTTAAAATATAGCACCTTACCTATGCTTCAAATTCCATAGTCCTAATTTCCCTCAGTTAAAAGATTTCAGCTGAATTTCTAAGCAATCACTCTTACATGTCATTTTTTTATGCATATCACTGTGTGACTTGAGAACCTGTTGTCCGGCATGAAGCAGATGATAGATAAATCTCAAATGCACTGGGCTGCTGCATAATTAATCCAAGTGGGTGTCTGTGTAGTGAAGAGAGATCCTACAAGTGCCCTGGAAAAGAAGATTGTTTTCTCTGTTACACAGCTGTGGGTCTTTGGGAGTGAAAGCTAAGAGTGTCATGACCATGAATAACATTTGCCTATGCACTTAAAAGCACTAGATAGTCATTCTCTCCATACAGCTGGTATTTAGAGATAACAACAAGTTTTTCTTAGGTATGTGGCTTGTCTTGGAAATTTAAGCTAGAAAAACATACTATGGAACTTTCCTACTTCTTAATTCTGGTTCCAAACTGCAGTCCCAAATTTGTTAGAAATAAAGTTGATTTTATGCCATTTTTAGAAAACAGCTCCAAGTTTTTGCTTGAGGACTTTTTTTTTTTTGATAAGCAAAACAGGACTACCAAGTTGCTTTTGGAGAATTTAACCTCCAAAAGGCCTGCTAGTCTAATTGTTGAATTAGACACTCCACTGTGTGGAGAAGTCTCCAATAGTTTTTACTTTCTCATTACTATTACTTGTTAGAAAATATTATGTGCTGCAGTCTTCTGTAAGTTCTGTTGTCATGTTTTCTTTTCTTTTTTGGACAGTTTCAGTATTTGTTTTGTGACCACAAACAGGAATAGTAAATTTCGGGGAGAGAAGGTTATTAGGAGTTACATATTGGAGAGAGGTAGTTTGCGGGCTGATTTTATTTTGTGGCAAGACTGGATCTGTAGCAAACTTAACTTAATTAGACCCATTTAAACTTTTCTTTCCGTGAAATGCATTCCTTAAAGTGAAATCAAGGAGGGGGCTTTTGAGTTGTCATGTTGGTGACTAGTTTTGAAAGTGGGTCGTCTTTGTTGTTTTGTTTTTCTGTTCCTCATTTAGATACAGTGAAGGTGAGATAAGGTTTAACCTGATGGCTATTGTGTCTGACAGGAAGATGATATATGAGCAGAGGATTGCAGAGCTACAGCAGCAACTGGCAGAGGTAGGCCATGGAATTGAAGTTGCTAAAGCAGTTCTCTCATAGTTCTGTGTGTTGGCTTTATTTTTCACTTCCCTTCCTCGCTCCAAATGGAGTCACACTAAAAAAAGCAGGGAGTGATTGCTACAGATGTGGATGCACTCAGTGCTGCAGCTCTGAGCTGAGCACTCAGCACAGTGTGAACGTGTCATTTTGATTTTCTGCCTTGACTCATTTGCTGTGGTGCGGGAACTGTTCTTTTCCCAGTACCTGAACTAGTCTGCTTGTAACTAACTGCAGAAATTCCTGGAACGTTCCCATAACTGTAAACAAAACTGAATCTTTCTGTGACAGAAATACTTCTGAGACTAAACTTGCTTTAATTAAAAAAAAAGAAAGAATTTAAAAATGGAGTAACATCATCCATTTAAATTTTTGTTTTGTGGAAGGAGGAGCCTATGGATACAGATCAAAGTAGTAATATGTTAAGTTCTATACAATCAGAAGTTGCAAAATACCAGATGTTAATTGAAGAAGAGAACCAAAAATTAAAAAGATATAAGGTATGTAGCTTTTGCTTTTCTGATGAAATTATTGGAACAGTTGTAAGAAAAAGCCAGCTTTTATATATATGTGGGAGCTTTGCAATTAATCTGAAGGAAATGGATGGGGACTAGAAGATAGTTCAGCCATGTAATAATTGTTAATGCTTTTAATTTATTTTTAGATTGAAAATATTAGGAGAAAACATAACTACCTGCCTTTCATCATGGAATTATTAAAGACTCTAGCAGAGCACCAGCAGTTAATACCATTAGTAGAGAAAGTGAGTATTTCCAGCTGACCGTATGTTTCTGTAACTCTTCCTGCCTTCTCTGTTAGATGGACGAGCCCGTGCCATTTGTGCTGCCGAGGTCTTTGGTCGGGCGCGCTGCCCTGCGGCCGCTCTTGCGGGCGGTGACCGCGCGGTGGCAGCCGTGGCACAGCGCTCGAGTTGGAGCGCTCCCTTTTCCTTGCTCCCGTGCTCATTCCCTGGCTTGGCTTCCCCCCTTTCTAAGGTATCTAGACATTAGCATTGATTTACTGCTAAGGTTTGTATGAAACTTTAATAAATAAGTGTGTCTTCCACTTTGGCGAGGTTCTTAAACTGGTCAAGTACTTGAACTGTACTCGGCTCTCTGTGCTGGCATGCACTTAGGCTTGAGTGCCAGAGGCAGGATCCCTGATTTTGTACTCACTGAGGAAGGATCTCCAAATCAGTGTAATGAAAAAAGAGCTGTGTATTGTTTAATGAGTGCATTCTTTAGCTGAATTTATTTAGGAAGGTAAATTTGCAGGCCTGTAGTTTATAAGACAGTAGCTTGTGGAGTTTTAATTGTTTTATGTTAACACAAGTCATTTATAACACCCATCAAGCTGCTTTCACAAGTAAATGACCAGTGAGCTGATGGTAACAGATCTTAATTCTAAATCACTGAATGAGATGCTGTTCAGTTCAATAATAAGCGGTAATAAGCAAAAGCCTGATTCAGAATTAACTAATGTTTTGACAGAAAGTTGTTGGCCTTGCTTCTGAGTTGTCCCCTCTTCTTGCTCAATCTGTTTCTTAACTGAAATCGTAACGAGGAAAGTGCCAGTTTCCTGTCAATTTGAACTATTTATGATTGATATAAGTTATGAGAATCTGTCTGCAGATATCTTGATAGGAACTTCTGTGGGGTTTCTTTCCACTCATTTTAAAGATCTAAACCACTGAGATCTTGTTTGTTTCAGAGTTCAGTTTTGATAATCAGTATGTCTGAATGTGGTGTTTTCTTGTGACATAAAATATTTCCATTAGGAAGAGATTTTTCTATGTTAAATGAAATTGGTATGGAGGTATGAAAAATGAAGGTTTCAATTATGCTTTTAAAATCGTGCTTTTCCCCTGCAGAAGTTACCCAATCTCAGTTTCTTTTGCATAATTTATTTAAACCTGTATTTTTTTGTAAAAGGCTTTATATACTAACCTAGTAAAATAGTAGTAGGATGCTTCTGAAGGGTCTAAATTTACATTGAAATTTTTCATTTTCCAGCATATTTTTAATATTCAGAAATGTAATGAGTGGTCATTCAAAGCTTCAGAATGATCTTTGTCTTATCAGAGCTTGACATCATCTCCCCTTGTTTCCTAGGCGAAAGAAAAACAGAATGCCAAGAAAGCTCAGGAGGCCAAATGAAGATGACTTTGCAAAACACACACAGTTATTTGCTTCTGATACTATTTTCATGACAACCAATAAAACTTTTCATAAACTTCAACTTTTGTCCAGTGCACGTTTGCCAGTTGTGACAGTTTGTCTTGTACTGTTTGCACGGGTCTGACTCTTCCTTCCCCTGCATCTTGTGCATGTGGTACTGCTGAGCAATGTTTAGGTTCTCCTGGTCACATTCAGTATTCACCAGTCTATCTGATTGCTGAAAGCTTGGGAAGTGGACCCAGAAATGTGCAAGGAAAATGTCCCCATTTGTCCCACTTGAACATGTGATAACGATACAAATGCCAGAGGTTTGAGTATAAGCATGAGCTTTCTTTGCTCATCCCTACTAACAGTTACAATCCTTTCCAGTTGTTCAGTGACATAGCCTGTGTCTTTGTTTTTATGAAGTGTCTGATTTTTTTACAAAATGGAAAAGTATGAATCTAGCTGTAGAAACATTTGCAAAGACCAATGTATAATCTCAAAAGAACTGCATTGCTTTAGTAGAAAAGATAATAAATATTCCCATTTTTATTTTGGCAAACTTTCTTCTGTGGTATTTTATTATGGGATAAGATGGTGAGGATATGGAGTCATCAGCCTTGTGACTTGAGTATATGCATTCTAAATTTGGGGTAGAAAGAAGGCATGCTATTGTTTTGGGGAGTTAATATTCTTGGATATAAGGTATTCCTGTTCTGAAGCATATTCAATTTAAGTCTTTAAAGCAGTGCTTTTTATTTGACTTTGAGAAGTACTAGAAGGAAAAAATGACTTTGAGAAGTAATACAAGGGAAAAGGTGTATGAAAGATTATTGTGGCTGACAACAAACATTGCTGTGGAAGATGCTTGAGCTGTGTCCCGTGGACCAAAGGGAATGCCTGGGGAGTGGAGCTCACTGGGTGTCCTGGCACCTTAAATGCTGCCTGCATGTGAACTGTGAATAGATTGTTTTGGGATGGATAGTAACAGTCCATTGCAACAATACACACTGTTTGAATTATTCACTGTCAGTGTACATGAGTTTGTTTAGAAAACTTCCAGTTTCTTCTTAAAAGACTCAGATAAGAAACAGAAGAAAAAGAGCTTTGATTTTTTTGTTTTGTTTTGGTTTTGGCAAACCTTCAAAACTGTAAATAGTAAAATATCCTGTTTGTTTCCCTTATTTTGCCTGTACTTCATTGAACTGTGAACTCCTTTGGTCTTGTAGGCTGAATTTTTTGAAAGCCTGATGTGGAATATTCTGTTATCCGTTGGTGCTTCATATATATTGCATATATATATATATATATATACAGACACAGGATAAAATTTTGGCTGAAGAAGTAAAACACAGACTGTGCTCTTTACTGCTGGAAAGATTTCCTCAAGTCATTGCTGTGGCTGGAAAGGTAGGGTCTGTTTCAGAAAAACCTGAGATCCATATCTGTGTTTTGTACAAAATTGATCAGGTTAATGAGAACATAAACTCTGTGTGTCTCCTCCTTTAGTAACGCAGCATTACTAGATTGATCAGGTTAATGAGAACATAAACTCTGTGTAAGTGTCTCCTCCTTTAGTAACGCAGCATTACTAAACTGCAGCATTATTGTCCAAGGAAAGGGAAAGACTATTCCTCTGTAAGAGACATTTCTGCTCTTAAAATTACATTTGATATGCCACTTCAACCTGTTGAAAACATTTGTCTGTTTTTCTAAGTGGTAGCCTGATGATTCCCACAGCACCCTGTCATCCTTGGAGAAGTTTGCAATTTGTAATTAGATGTCAACTTAAATTTGTACTGAAGTTATTTCATTCTCCTTTTATTGGCATACTTGGGCATGTACAAAAGGAAAAGGAGTTTTGCTGAAGCAGCAAATTATTTTTGCAATTATCAACAAATTTTAGTAGCAATTGTTTCAGAAATTAGAAAATTTACATTGCAAGCAATCTTTCTGGATTTGTGGAAGGACAAAAAGGATGGATGTAAAGACCAAATTTTAACAAAATTTGTTAGTCCAATGCGTAAGTGAAAAATGTTTTGTTTTTAAAAAAGGCTGTTTAATGCAGAAGTAGAACATTTCAAAACTAATGTATTCTGTTGTATTATGAATCTTTTTTTTTCCTGATCACACTTATGGCAGATTTTTTACTATTTTTGTCAAATTTGTAGAGCCATTTTTTCATAATGTGTGTCTTGGCTTTAAAGGCAGTTATTTGTATATTAGGGCAGTGTCACATGAACGCAGAGCTGGACGTGAAGTTGATCCTGGCTAGGCTGGGATACAGTTAATTTCCTCCTTGGTAGCTGGTGCGGTGCTGTGTTTTGGATGGAGCATGAGAATGATGTCGATAACACACTGATGTTTTCAGTGGTTGCTAAGCAGGGCTTACTGTGAGTCCAGGAGTTTGCAGCTTCTCATGCCCTGCCAGCCAGGAGCTGCAGGGGCACAGGGATTGGGAGGGGACACAGCCAGGACAGCTGGCCCCAGTGACCAAAGGGATATTTCCCAGTTGTGATGTCATGGCCAGTGTTTAAACTGGGGCAGAGCTGGCCTGGGATGCTGCTGGGCTTGGGTCAGTGAGTGCTGAGCCCTGCGTTCTGCAGCACATGTGCATTCTAATTCTATTACTGTCATCCTTTCCCGACCCCTTAACCTGCCTTTGTGTCAGCCCACAGGTTTGCTCTCTTTCACTCTCCCACTGGTGGAGGGTGAGCAACCATGTGGGGCTGAGTTGGCAGCTGGGTTTAAACCATGACAAGGATTTAGCAAATTAAAGGTGCCCAAAAGTCAAAACAGACATTTGGGCCTTAATCCATTGTAGACTTTTCAGAACCTCAGTTTTGCTGTATGTAGAACAGTGAAAGGTTTGGGTTCTGATTTGTTTCAAGGGCTGTGCATTCTGCTGGTGTAAACACACAGTGTGGCATATCTGTCAGAACTGAGATTTGGGTATAATGAGAATAAACAGTAACTTCAGTCTCTGTGAAGAATTCTGCCAGTTCTGTTTCCTGTTGCCCAAAAGAGGTCAGTGTGTCTCCCATTTGCTAAGAGTTTGAAAACACAAAATCCCAAACTTCAGTGTGATCTCTGGCTGCCAATCCTTGCATAGTGCATAAAAATTTCAGAATCCTCCTGTAGCCTGATTTCTTCCTTCCCAGAGTAACGTTTTATACTTTGAACATGACTTAGTTGTAAGACATTTTGGGTAGCTGTAAATGTGATGATAAATTCTAAGTCAGTGCTTTACCTGCTGTGAGTAATGAAATCTTTAAGCATAGTTGCATTTGTCATTGTTAAGAGAGGTTGTAAAAGTGTGTTACCTGGGGAAATATATCTGAAAAGTTGTGTTATCTCTCATTAGTCATAACAGACTGTGGAGCTGAGCTTTAAGAGCATTTGCCATGATTTGTGTAGTGCATCCAGAGGAACTGCAGACCTGCATTTCTAGATGACTGGCTGAGAAGAAGCAGTTCTCAGCAGCACTGGTTGTGAGCTATGAGATATTCTTTCTTTCTCCCTGACCAATTAATAGAATTGGCATCCCAATTTCAAAATACCGAGTCACCTGTTTCTTTCAGATTATAATGTGCCAGAAGACTAAAATCCTGCCTCCTTAGCCAGCAATCCAGAACCTGGAGTGTGGTGAATAACAAAGTTAGTGTGCATGTCGTGTTTGTCAGGCTTTAGGTGTGATCTTACAGCATGGGCTGAGCTGTTTATGTCCTTCATCCCAACATTGAATCAGCATAGCAAAGCTTCACCTTAACACTTCAGTGGTTTCCGTGCTAAGGCTTGATGAGTGTAAAGAAATAATTCTTACACATTCCTCAAACTGCTCCTGTAATGAGTGGTCAGGCTAATCCATTGAAAGGATTTCAGTCTTGTTTTGAGAAAGCTGAAACTCCTCGTTCTGTCACTCAGTGCCATGGTGCTTGCTTAATCAGCCTGATTAGCTTGAAAACAAGGAGCTCTCTGGAATAGTTAGGTTTGATGCTGAAATATGTCCTGTCAGCCTGGTTTTGAGTCTTGGCTATAAAGTCCCCTCAAAATTTGTGGGTTTAAGTAGGATGACTAAACCACATCAAACTGACAGTGCAGTTACTCCTACAGTAAAATTAGTGTGTGCCTAAAGAATATTGATCAATTTTATTTGTTTTCAATCTCAAAAGCATCCTAGGAAAGTGAAGATGTGTCAAGTTTATAGCCTGTGTTCACTAAATATCTTTGTGAAAGAATGCTGGTGTTATTGCAAAAGCATTTTATCAAAATTTTCTACTCTAAGAGGCTTTATCCAGTGTAAATCCTTACAGAGTGTTCAAAAAAGTTTGAATCATTTTAGCAATACATTTTTTTATTAATAGTGCAAATACATTACAGACAGTAGGCTTTGTAGGGGAGGAGAAAAAAAAGGCTAAAAAAGTGTCAAAATTCAGTCATTAAGGATATGTGGGCTTGATCACTTTGTGCCTTGCTAGTGAAATTTCTTTCTCTGAAAGTTTATGCATTTCTGAAATGGGATCTATGTGAGATTGTAAAACACAGATTTTTCTCTGAGGTCCCTGAACATCCTCATGAAATAAAAAAACAAATTAAAAATGGAGTAAATAGTTACATGTTATAGTTCCCTCTCTTCTTTTTTTTTTTTTGGTGAACACCTGATAGGGATATTTAAATCAGTCATCTGTGTGCAGTGGGTTCAGAGTTCTGCTAGCATTCTCACTTTCTTGTGTTCATGAAATCTCTTCAGTGGAAGTGGGGATAATGCAGAGTTGTTCCCACAGAGTTACAATTACAAGGTTAAGTGAAATGGATGTAGATTTCTCTGTTATATGCAATAACTGCAAACGCTGCAAAAACCAGCTTAGCCATGGAGCCTTTTTGTCTGATCTGGATAATCTCACCTCTCTCTATTAATAAGATCTAATAGGGCTTGTTATATTGAAGGCACTTCGCAAATCTGGTTAAATATTTTGCCGTGATAAGCAAGTATTTTCCATATTTTGTACAGTTTGTTTATGCTCTAGTTACACCAATTGGCGATTATATTAATATTTGACTTCTTTTTTTAAGTATACACCTTGCTAATTGCTGGGATTATGTCTCTGACAATAACTAAGCAATCATCTGCAGTGTTATCAGTATCTGATATTTACAGTTGGATGAATGAAAAATAAAGCTTGCTTTATGCAAATATTTGTATTAATTTCTGCTAATGTTATCGACAGCAGTCTGGTACCAAGATAATTGCTGTGTATCCCAATTTAAACAAGAAAACATGAAATAACTGTAAGAGATTTCTTATAAAAATAATTTCTGGCTTGAACATCCTCTTACTCAGCAAATGTGCACACACATGTGTCTGTGAATTAACATTTCTTCACACCAAATAGAGAAAAAATAATGGGTTTTATAGAATATATAATATAATATAATTCTGCTGATGATATTTAAAGTAGCCCTCTGAGCAGTCTGGACACATTTGACTCGACTCATTGTGGTTCCTGTGTGGTGTGCTCAAAAAGTCAAACAGCATCACAGCTTATAAATGTTGTTTCTTAGTAGAAAAGTGCTTTCTAAGAGTGGAAAATAGTATTGTGAGCTTTTCCATGTTCCATGTCCTCATTCCACTTCTTTCCAGTTTTTCCAGTAAGGCATTGGTCATTTCTCAATTCCTCAGAAATCTATAGAGCCCTTCAAAGTAAATAGTGAGTACAAAACTTCCTGAAGCCCTAATGTGGTACCACTAAGATGTGATATAAACTTTACTACAGATTCCTCATTTCCTGTTGAAAATGAGGTTTGTTTTTAGGGGGAAAAAAGAAGAGATTTAAAAGTGAAGCTTCTTTAGCTGCTTTCATTTATTTTTCCCCTGTTCCATCTTTGAAATATCACGCTGTCCTCCAGCTCTGTGTCCCCACTCGCATGAGAGCAGGGATTTGCTCTCTAAAGTGATGAAGCATCATCAGATATGTATTTTTAGGAACTGTATATGTCTGTGGGGGATATTTGTTTTATCAGATTTTATCAGAAAGGCTTAACTATCCAAACAGACAGTGACTTGAATTCTGAACATGCTCTGGTGACGGAGGGAGGAGGGAAATGTAGGGTGTTATGATAACCCTGGGGATGACAAAAGCCTTTGTGTTCATATAGCTCATCTTTAATGAGAAGCTGTGGGGTGGCATCTTTGCAGTGGCTGCTTTCTTCACCCATGATTTATCAGTTTTCCCTTTGACTGTATATGGTTTTTCCCCCTCATGTAAACTCATACCCAACTCTGGTAAAAAGTTAAAAGGAGAGTGAGGTGTGTACTGAGTTCTCTGTATCTATCTCCCTGCCTTACCTGCTTGGTTACATGAAGCAAAAAAGATCATTAGAATTAGATGTTGATGCGTGGAAGTGAGGCAGATATAACTGTCCCCTGGGCAGGGACTGGTACAGACTATTACTTAACTTTGTCTGTGTTCTAGTGACTGATAAGAGAGAGCTTGTCTTAGGGCAGTTTTCATGCAATGCTGAGAAATAGAGAGATAAGGACAGTAGGATTGTGCTGTCTCAGATACCTGAGGCTCATTATCCAGAGTTCACCGCTGTCTTTGAATAGTCTTACATGTGCCATGGAAAACAACACTGGGGGAAAGGTCTGTGCAGATTCCTCTCTGATACATCATTAGGTTAGTAAGCCCATAAAAGCAAAATTAAGCCTGTAAAAGCTGACAGCTGACTGCACTAACTGCCCTCACCCAGGTTCTCTGCTGTGCGTGCACAGGTCAGAAGAAAATGGGTTTTGCTGATGTGGCTTTGCTGGCCAGGGTCAGTCCTCTCTTCTGCTGCTCTTTGGGACAGGTAGCGGGTTGGTGTGACACTTGAAAATTTTCATTACACTCTAAAGAAAAGATCTCTCCCACTACCTGTGCACCTTGAGGGGTCAAGTGTTTATGGTTAAGGACTTGAAGCTGTGTGCTCATACTTTGTGAGAACTTGCTTTAACTAACTGCAAGGCTGACTTCGGCCCCCTTTAAGACAGTTTGGATTCCAGTCACATCTTCTTGCGTGAAGTTGCTTATTAGTTCTGAAAGAAAATAAATGAGTATATCCATAACTACAAGAACTTAAAGGCCCCCATAAGAAAACAGAGAAATTCTTTTTTTCTGGAAAGTTTAATTATTCCTACTGAAACCATCTCCCCTTTGTGGAAGCACCAGATGCTGGTACAGCAGACCTCCAGAAATACTTAGGCTGTGGAGCAGTCTTGCTAGATGTCGTAAGTTGCAGCTGCCTAACTTCTTATCCTGGCCAAAGAATCTTGAAAAATGCCTCTCATTCTCTCTGCTTCAGAGTTTGCCTTGAAAAAAGGAAGAAACGTCAAAAATTTCTTCTCACTGGGAAAGGAGAATGAGGGAGGTTTTGAATAAAGTGATAAAACCAAACTGGGAATAGTAATGGGAAAGCCTAAGAAAGAATGGATACAGAAATCATTGGTTGGGAGTTTTTTTGGTTCATTTTCCCAGAAGAAGGGGAAACAGTTGGATGAAAGGTCTTTCCCTCAGTGATGAAGAGATGATTAGTAACTACACGACAATCAAGTGTAAAGTTGCAAGTGAAGTCTTTGTGGGGTGTTTTGGGGCAAAGGAGGTTTGCTGCTCTTTAGAGCTGCTGCAGTAACCCTTTCAAGGCACAGTATGTTCTATTAACCAGGTAGGTTTCTCACATGTGTGTATGCATTTATACGAGATCCTGCACCTGAATTTCCTGAAATATTTTTGAGGCAAATGTTTGGTTTAGACTGTGTTTTTGTTCATGGGAATCAGGATCTATACAACAAATTTGAGTGATTTGAAACAAGATTTACAAATGTCAATCCCTATGATGTTAATTTTTCTTACAGAGTGCAGGAGCCCTGAGTGTGGGATGTATTTGGACATTCATGTTTCACTGTGCGGTTTCTTTGAGTAGCTTTTCAATATATACAACTTCTTAGTACTTAATTTTGCATTTTTTTCACTATATTAACATCCCATAACATGAGTTCGAGTCTAGGGAATGTTGAACCTGGCCTTTGGCTTTGATTCTTAAAAATTCACCCTTCAGTTTTACGTCTCACAGTTCCTTATCTGAAGTGGGCTGTTGTGAGAATGACTTGCAGTTTGCCAGGGGAAGTTCACTCTGCTAGTGCTGGCTGCACTTGTTTCTGTTCAGTTCATGGTGTGAGGTACTGAGGAATCTGAACCTCTTGGTGTGTTTGAAATGTGAGAGTCTGACATGACAATAAAAGCATCAGTGAATTCCATAGGCAGCAAGGAATTTAGTGTGAGGAAGCAGCAATGGATTGTGCTGTAGTACGTGATTCCTCTTCCATTAAACCTAACTCCTTGTGACTCATAATAAATCATTGATTAAACATAAAATGATCTTTCTCACATTGCAAGAAAAGCATAGAGATGTCCAAGAAAAGTAACCAGAGGGGAATCTGCTCAGTAGTTGCTTAACTGAAGGTATTTCGGTTGTTTGTGAAAGTTCCCATAAGAATTTAATTACAAATTCCTGGTCAGAATAACGGTTTAATACTTCAGATACCAGAAATATCATCCACAAGTTTGATCAATTAAAGCAAGGAAGAGTACTGAAGGAAACAATCAAGAGCAGTTTTTAATAGAAAGATCTAAGGAAAGCAACTGAATTTCAATTTGTTTGTAGTGTGACACATTCTTCCTTTTCCATCTCATAATTTTTATGATCATAGGAAAAACTGAAAACTGAATCTTGCAATTCAGAAGAAGAAATCAAAGTCTGAGTGTGGAATTCAGCCTTTGCTTTATGCCTTACCTTAAGAAGGATATATTTTCACTTTGAGATCCTTTCACTACATGCACTTAAATCGTGTTTGCACACATAATAATTGCTGTTATTGCACAACAAATGTGGAAAATAACATGACAAATGAAGAGGGGAAAATTCTGTGTGTGGGTTCCATGCCCAAAGGAAGCATTCCCTGTTCTCCCCCACCTGACTCCTCCCTCCCAATTGTTTTTTAATGGTTGGCTTGAAGTTTTGAAGATTCAGCTCAATCAGACAGTAACTTGTCCTTAGCATGAAAAGAATCCTCAGCAACTTTTATAAAGGAGCTGTCCCAATAGAAAAACATTCAAGTCAAGTTTCTAATATTTTGATGATAGCAGTATCTTATGTAGATATCCTTTCTTCATGTATCTCCTTAACATGCTCAAACCCCTTCAATAGGTGGGAAAGTCTAATTCCATGTTTTTCTTTCTTACTTTGTCAGTTGCCAAATGGGACATGAATTGCCAACTATGTTTTATGTTGTGTTTATGAACTATTTTATAAATACAGAATTTTACAGTAAAATAGGAACACAAAAGTCAAAGCCAGAGGAGAATGTTTGGCTGACATTTTAAGAAATGTTTTTGATTGATTCAGTAAAGGACAATGTAATCTATGGTTGGCTTTGGGGGCCTGGCCCTAATAGTATTTGGGGGAAGGGGGAGAGGAAATGGTTGTTTTCCCTGGAAATGATGCAGCAGTATCCAAATTCCATGCAGCTGGAGTTTGGGTTTGGTGCTTTGAAGTGGGATGAGACTCTGCAGTAATTTGTTCCCCTCTCTGAGTTCCATGAATCACTGCAAGCTGCATGCTGTGCCATCTGCTAACAGTTTGAAGCCACCAAAACCCCGTGAACAGCATCGTCTGGGTTGCTTCACAGAAGTCTGACTAAGTGTGCCTAGAGCCTGACAAGGATTCAGGATACCAAAAATGGTAAAAGCTGTGACCACCCCAGAGGCAGCCAGGTGTCTTTGGAAGGGCTTTAGTGCTCCGCAGTAATTGGACGCTCTCGTGTCTTGAGGAGAAGTTGGCAGTGCTTGGGTGCAGGATGACGCTGGAATTGAAACTACTTGAAGAGTTTATGAACAGCTGAAAACAAAGAGCTGAAAAGTGGAGTTCAGAATGAATAAAGAGTACTCAGACGGGAAAAACAAGAAAAGTGGCCTTTTCTATCACACAGACAGCTGCTTGGCATCTTCTGCAGGAGTGGAAGGGACTTAAAATCCATGAGAAGGGGAAGAATTTATATAGTGCTAGAGCGACTCGTTTTTCAAGTTCGATGGAACTCTACTGAGGTAATACTCTTGCAGTATTTGCATGAGGATAATTGCACTGTACGTTCTGTCATAGTTCTTTCCAAAACAAATGAGTACACCCAGATATACAAGATATGCAAGAGATAAGCAAGTTAGATAGTCCTGCCCAAGAAAATGTCCTGACACTTCCCTTCTGAGAAATCTGAGGCAGGAACTGGAAAGTTTGTAATGAAGGTGGAGGAAACACTTGAAAATATGCCTTGATTGGATGGGAGAGCAGTAGAAGTGAAGAACCCAGTTTCTCAGTGTGCTTGGCTTTCTCTGAAGAGCTAAATTCAGTGACTTCTGTCTGCTGCATGGTTTATTGCATACACAAACACAATGTGCAGGAAATAAAGTTTATAGTTCTCAACTGCTGTAAAGTGGTAATGACTGCACCCACAGCAGACACAGTGGGGACATTGTATGCTCCAGGTTCTCTTCCAGATAGCCTGGATTTACTGTACTTGTATCTTGGTAAATATAATCCCCTGCTACATGGCAAAAGGCTGACTCTAAAGGCAGTGATCTGCAGTGTGATGAAGCCAAAGTCCAGATCTGTGTTCTGAAACAAAGGCTTGCTTTGTCCATAGAAAATCATTTTGAAGTCATATATTCATGTACTATTTCCTCCCCTAAACAAAAATAGTTAGTAGAAAAATTAAACATGATGTCAGATGCATCAGCCACCTCCACTAGTGAGAAAAACTCATGTGGACTAACATTTTTTTTAGAGATGAGCCATGTTACTTGGTTATGTTTTATATGCTTCAATTAGCTTTGGACTGAAGTCTCACACATGCGTGAGGAGGTTTTTATTTGTGATATCATGATCAACAGTGGAGCTTAAGAGCTTCATGGGTATTTTAGATGATGTCACAAGCTATTTGAAACTTTAGTGTATGAAGAATGCTATTTTTCTAGAGCTTGACTCATTCCTAGTTCTGGAAGTCTGTGCACGTGAACAGTCCTACTGAAGTCAGATTTCTTACATAAATAGCTCATATAGACATGTAGGAAGGCTCATGCCTGCATGTGTAATTTATGTTTTTGATTAGATCCTGTCTCTGAGTAAATACGTATTTCTAAATAGTTTTCAAATGTGAGATCCTGGTGTCTTAACTGCAGAGGGTGAGAAATACCTTCAACATTTTCTTTCACAGTGTAAGTAAAACTAAGTTCAGAACAGCTCTGAGAGAGTGATGAATTAAAAGTGAGATGTTTAATTTAGTCTGGGCTTCAGTTCATATTGTTCTTAGTCCATTATTTATAAGAGGTTTTATATTTTACTGTAAGTGCTCAGTGTTTGAGGTCACCATTTTTCTGCTAAACCATCTATTGAAAAAATAAAAAATCTTCTGTGTACTGTTCCCATTCCTCATATCTGTCTAAACGTATCTTTTTTCTTTGTTTCTCTTGTCATTACTTTCCTGACCTTTTTTTTCTTTTGGAGTATGGCCAAGCAAAATATATCAATTTTATGAGTTCCCAATAGAAAGAGGTTGAAGAAAAGCAGTTGAGTAATATTTATAGGTGCAAAGACTACTTCAAAATTATAAAATAGTAAATTAATCTACTCCGCATGAAGGACAAATTAATGAATCCAGACCTAATGTATGCTTCTGTATTCTTATTTCTGAGAGGGTAAACGTGCAGTTTTTAAACTTGAGGACCCCATTTCTTGGATGCTCTGTAGAACTGGGCATGTGAGGAGCCTGGGAGGATGAGCTTGCTGCAGAGAGGAGACTTTTCCTTTCTGCCTCAGCCAGGCAGGGGGAGCACCAGGTCTGGATATTTTCCTGCAGTGGAGCCACTTCTGGTTTATAAGTGCCTTCAGACCTCAGGGAATATTTTGTCCTAAACTCTGAAAAAACAGAGTATTAGAAAGAAGATAGATAGCATTAGATCCTTTCTAGCTGTTTGCTGTTCATGTTTTCAGGCTGTGCCTGCACATTCTAAGCTGGCTACACTATAACTGTGATTTATTATGGTTAATTGGAGTGAAAATGCAGAAACTGGAGCCAGCAGAAATTGCTGCAGGAAGCTCTTTGCTACTTACAGGTTGGGCAGTGTTTCTGGGTTTTTACTGTGCTCTTATTTTCTGCCTTTATCTAGATTAGGGTACCTCTGCCCCTCCTGTTATGCTACACCCAATTACTGTGGAAAAAGGAGAGGATGTTTGCTTTCTTCCTCGGAGATTCCCTTGAGGAGGTTATGGAGCAGGTAAGCACCATCACTGCTCTCTTCCTCTGCACATCTTTAAAAGAAAAATGCTGATCCTGTTCTTCTTTGGAGAGGAGATTGTGGGATCGTGCTCATCAGGTGTGCTCTGGACCCTGCACACAACGTCACCCTTTGTGATACCACACTGGTGGTTGGTTATAGCTCACTTGTGGGAGTTTCCATCTTCCTGATGTGTTTTGGACACTGAGTTCCCCCCCAGCGTTGTAGGAGTGAACATTTTGCTGGAGTTTAGAGACACCTGATGAAAAGATACAGACATAATTCTCAGATTCATTAATGGAGTTGGATGCCAGGACTTCCTGTGAAAACCATTGCCCTCAGCCACTTTGTGTATCTTCTTTGGTGACACATGTTTTACATCATGTGCTGCTTTTGAACCTGTATCTCTGCACTGACAGGGGAGAATCAGGGCACACAGCAGGATTGGCTGTGGGTGAGGCAGGGACTACACTCAACTACTGTTCTGTCCCTGCTTGATGTTTTCATGCCCAGTCTCCACAAAGCACTGCTGGAGCATGTGGGATTTGCCTGCTCTAGGCTAGAAGAGGCTGAGTGCTGTTTATAAGTGCCTTCCAATTTACAGAGCATAGCATGGTTTGGCTTTAAGCATAAAGAGAAAAAAGTAGCTTGTTAATGCAATTCAAGCAAATCCTAATAACCAAGTTGCTGGCAATAGTCCTTCTGGTGTAGAGAAGTCTTATATGCACTGCTTTAGAGAGTACATTAAATTAATCACAAGCTCCTAGAAGTTAATATTAACTCAAATAGACTGAAATCACCCTTATATTTTACTTTTGGAAATTCATTAAATAAGGATGTCTGTGCTCACGTTCAGTTACATCAATTGTCTTATGATCCATTTTGTTTGCATCTTTTTCTTTCTACAAATCCTTGACACCTACAAATTATCAAAGAGAGCAGTCATAAAGTCCTAAAGAGCCTGTAGTTAAAACACTAAAGTGTCTAAATCCTTAACAGTACTGAAAAAAACCCCCTGTAGCAGAATCCTGGTTTCGCCTCAAGACCTGCAAATAGTCACTTTCTGGTTCTCTTTGGGGTTTTTAATGCAATTTTGGTTTTTTTAATCTTTCTTTGGTGGATTATTTATGACCTTCATGAGCAGACATTGCATTTTATGTTCTTAAATAGCTATTCAGTGTATTTACATAGATTAAAAAAATCTGGCCTATAATTGTCAATATCAGTATCTTGGTGAGCAGTTTGATGAAATAAATTTTTTTCCCTCATCAACCTTTAATTTGCATTTAAGATACTACATAAACATTGACATGATTTTTATATGTTATCATTTATGAAAGGTTCTCCTCCCGCAAGAAAAGGAAAGAAGTCTTGTGGCAAGATAAGATATTCATTGTCACAGAAAAGCATTTTTGCTTGTCAGTCACAGCATTGTTTCCCAACATCCATTCTGGGTTTGAACACCAAGAAAGTTCATTATTCCACAGCGGTTTCAAACAGAATAATGTGTTTTAGTGACATTTCAAGTGCAATAATTCTATTTGCATTGGTATGCGTAGCTCACATGGTGTTTCATTTGTTTTCTGTCCAAAAACAACATTCCTTTTGCAAAGTTTAGCCCTGGATATGGAGAAATACAAAGGTTTCAAGTGTCATTCACAGACCTCAAACTGACGTCTGCCCTAGAGCTCCTGAGTAATTGGAAGTGGGTCTTATCTATGAGTGCTTGAGTTATGGATGAGGTCGCTGAAGTGGAGTGGACTCAATCCTTAGTGCATCTGCCAAAAAACTGTTATGACAACTTTCAATTTTTGTTTCATTTCAGCATGAAAAGAATTACCTGAGCTATGAACCTGGGAAGCATTTTGATTTGGAAATACCAGTGAGCCCCTTTCTGAAAAGACTGGAAAATGGTATTTTGTAAAGTTTAATTTGAATGGGCACATTCAGAAGGAGTCCTTTCTAGCTGATAGTGCAGTGGAGCCCCTGAAAGGCTTCAATTAAGGCCTAATAGATATGGCACAAAAGGTGTGGCATAAAGCAAAAGAAGTTAACAATAGAGTGCAAGAATCTTGGATGGCACCAATGAGTTTATTCCCTCTGCACGCAGTGATGTGAAATCAGTCTGCAGCAGCACCAGTTGTGTTTACATAAACACCATGTGTTTATGTAATTGTGGGAATAAAATCTAATGAAGCTCCTGAAAGCAAAATTCTACCTTTTGTTATTCATCTTTGTTTCTTCTCATTGCCATTTTGGGTCAAAAAATTCAGACAGAACAAGAGCAGAAGCAGTTCAGGTATGAATATTAGCATTGCATATTACTATTGAATATGTGAAATATAGGAGTGGGAATATTCCTGTTGTATATGTAGGTGTGAGTGATTTTTTTTAAACCAGTTTTGGCTGTTACATGTGCTTGCATGTCAACATTAGGTTGTGTAAATCAAACCTCAGGTGCATAAAGACAATGACAAAGCTGCAAAGGGACGTTCCCTCCTCTGTTTATAATCTTAATTTTGATCTTAAAAAAATCCTGAAAGCTAAAATTCAGATCTTTTAATTATTGTGTCAGAAAGAAGAAAGAAACAAAAGAGCAAGTGATCTGCAGCCTCTTTTTTGCATCCCAAACTTGTCTAAAAACCTGAAGGTGCTTCTCACAGTATTGCCAAGTTACCCTACTTCAAAGGGGTGCCCAGGATTTATACTATTGGTTCCCTGGAAACCCAGACTGTCTCTTTCTTTTTAATGCTGCCTTTATTCAGCATTTTCTTTAATGCTGCTTTCATCCTCAGTTACTGAGGATCTTCTCTATTTACACAGTATATGTTAGATAAAGAATCTATGTGCTTATTTTAGATATACCTCCCATTCTGTTACAACTTGATTACTTTTGAAAGTACTACTAGAGTAGAACCTCAAAAGCAGTCAGCGTCTTACTCTTGTTCTTTCTAGTGAGTTGTTGTTAAAAACTGCATTTAATCTAAATATCCATGCTCAGCCCATGTCCCAGAGTTGTCCATAACAGGACATGTTTTTTCCAGTTCTTTATTTTAAAAGGGAATGTTTTCTGTTAAATCTCTTGCATGCGACTCACAGCACTATGACCTGAAGCAAATGTTTGTCTCCTGTTTCATAAGAGGGGCTGGCCCGTGGGAGAAAGCAAACCCCAGCAAAGAGAGATGTACATGTCCTGCAAAAGTCACTGTAACCTGTTTTTATCTTTGTCCCACTGTCAGAAGGACGTAAACCTGTACAAATCGGGCCTGCATAGATTCTGACAGATACATTCATTACTTACAATGGGGGTATTGGAACTTTTGTCCCCTAGTCCAAAACTTACCCTACTGAATTTCACAGAACTGAGTAAATTGGCTGAATTCAACAACTCCTGGAAAATCTGATAGAGCATCTTTTTGTGCATGAGGGCAGGAAACATTTTTAGGAATTGCTGCTTTTGTCTTTCTGCAGTATTGCACCCAGGGCATCTCTGGGAAATGATCTTGCTGTTGGCAGAAATGGTGTTGTGACTGCAAACCAAGGGGAGAACAAATCCTGGCATAAATAATAACAACTCTGGCTCTGCAAGGGCTGCAGCTGAGCGGGGTTTTGTCCTCAGCTGCAGTTTCAGGCCTTCCCTTGATGCCTCAGTGTTTGAAACAGAGCCCTGCAGGTTGGGTTTGGCAGCCAGGGCTCTTTCCATGGCCCTGTTGCCAGTCAGGAGGAAAGCAGCTCCCCAGCCTTCTTGGCCACTCTGAGCAGCTCTGCAGCTCTCTGCCTGTGCTTTCCGACACAGCTCCAGTGTGCTGGCAGGGGGGTGTCTGTGTCTATCCCCAGACTTCTCTCGGGAAATGGCCAGCTAATTTTAGAAGCGAAAACAGTCAAAAGAGGCCCTTTTCCAGTGCAGCCAGAGCACCTCCCCTCTAATCAGCGCTGAAATCTGATTGATGCTAAAGCCTTTCCTTAGCAGAATGTTTATTGCTCTTGAAGGGGGTGGGGGGAAAAACAACACAAGAGATCTTTTACAAGGCAGACATAAGTGAACAGAAGCTCTTTAAATATGAACTTGTGGGAACTGGGAGATTGATGCAATACATCACGGGGACAGAAAGGCCAGACGACAGCTTTCTGAGTACATGGCATAAAATCAGATGGGGAGAAAAGAAACTATGGTACCTTCTGCCTGACATGACATGAGGAAAATTACTGGCTGTTGTGCAGCTCTTGCATGGTTGTCTCGGGCATATCATGTTCTGTAGTGATTAAAATACAACTTCTGGTGACAGCAGGAACCCAAATGCCCTTCTGAATTGTGTGCAAAGTGCGACAGTTGTTCCTTCAGCCCAGGTCATGTTTCAGAATATGCTTCAGCAACTGCTTTTTATTGCATTTGTTTCCTATATCATCGTTCTGAATGGAAACACAGGAAGCGCAAAATCTTGTGCCAATATTCTGTTTATAAGGGGAAAGGTCACCTGTTGTCAGGGTCTGTGGGTGTTGTATGGATTCACACCGTGCCAGGAAGGTAGGGAAGACAAAATCAAAAGTAAGCACACTTTTAAGTCTTTCATCTAAACTCTGCAGCACAAATTGAATTTTTTTCAGTGAACAACTGCAGGCAAATACATTTTGCTCCAGGAGCAGAGCTACTGCTATTTTCATTATTTTCCTATCAGGACTGCCAGTGAAGGCTCTTCTCTTCCTTGCTGACTACAGGAGCCTGGGGCATGAAGAAAGTCCTAAAGAGAGGGAGTCTTTCATCCGTTTTCTGGTGTCTGCTCCTCGGTAGACTTTTACCATGGTCCTTTTCATGCAGGGTGGGGTGGTTTTGCACTGAGTGTTTAATCTTATTTGAGTCTTACATAACTATTAATAGACTTGAAAATGTTGCTGAGCTGCAGGCATGAGAAACAGATTTTATCCTAAATAGAGTAGGCCTGAAACCGATGTGTTTGCGCCTGGCTTTAAACACTCACATTCTGGGCTGTATACTATAGCCCAAGTGAAAAAGTGCTGCATTATTTGGAACTGTACGTACATTTCTCCTCTGATTGCTACATGTGAAAGAACCCATTCCCTCTTATTTTTGGTAGGATGACACTTCCTGGACTTCCCTGTAGCCTCAGAAGAAGAGCAATTTGTCTCCGTACGAAATATCTGCCATAAACCCTGTGCCATTCTAGAACATTTTGTTACAGCTGATTGTGCCTCAAACGGCATCTTTGGGAAGAGTTTTTGTATCTCTTTAGTCTGTGCCAAAATGAATGCTGATGAGTGATTTCTTGCGTGATTTAAGTGCTCGGAGCACAGCTGATAAGAGCAGCAGCAGTCATGTAACGTACAGCTTGTTACAACTCTGCTCCAGTGCGTCTTACCAAGCTCTTGCCGCAAATTTTAGTGGGAACAGATGACCCTGTGCTGAAGGCTTTTGACAAATCCAACCAGGAACATTTGTTGAGAACTGTAGGAACTTTTTGAGGACATATGTAAAGACCCAACGTGAGGCATGGAAGTGAGAGCCCTAAGGCAAGGAAGCTGCTCCATTGTTTGTGCTCTTAAAATTACTTTGGGGCTCAAGTAACTTCTGAGCCAAAACAAATCAGATATTAGACCTCAGCGAACTTGTGGATGTCAGAACTCTTTTGAGAATTTGGAATACTTCATCGTAACCACATATTTGGCCAAGATACGATGTGTGGCCCCAATTCAAAGAAATTGTAAATACTGCTGTTTATCCAAATTATTGTTCCCTTGCTATGTCTAAACTTCAAAGAAAAACAGTTTCTTAATAGTTTGCATGCTGCTATAAATAATACTTTTCTTTATTGCATACTGAGAAAAGAATAGCATTCCATGAGTCATACTTATTGTGGGGTCTGTGGACAAAGCTCTCAAGGCTTTATGAGCTTCCACAACGTGCAAAAGCCTTAAGGTTCAACAGTCTTGCTTCTTCCAGCAATAAATTAAAGGCAGATTCTTAAAATAGTTTGACGTGAGTAGCTGAACCTGCTTCAAGAAACACCTTGGTGCTAAGTTGCTCTCAATTCAAGCAGAGGAAAGCAAAACATCCTCCTTATGGGTCAGATGAAGGGAAATCTTTGTCCAGAAATTTCTTGGGTTTGCTTGGTGTTATTATTCAGTGAGGTGGGGGTAATGTGTTCACTGAATGCTGTAATGCATAACAGGGGGGTTTTAATTATTTACTTGAAATGAAACTCGCTTAAGAGAAGTGACACTTGGCCATCACTTGCTACAAGTGACACAAATTCTGTTCTGTTACAAGTCTAATCCTGTTGAAGCCCATGGTAGCAGAGAGAAAAATTTGACCCTCCTTATAATTTACAACTTTGAGCCAAATTCCCAGATAAACTGCTTCAACACCATCTTGATCATTTCGATGTTTCCTTGTATGAGAATTGCTGTATGTGGAAATTCCAATGGGACTGTATCTTTCGTAAAATGACAAAAACAAAACCTGAAAAGACAGTGGTTTTGAGGTGTGCAGTTCCTTGCCTACAGAATTATCCTCTGCACGTAAGTACCTTTGAGTGGCCTGAGACAGCAGAACTGCAGCTTTTCGTTGTCCTGTGTAAGTATCAAAAGATGTGAAGTTCAGTGCATGCATGCCGATGTTTCACCAGGTCTGGCTTAGCTGGAAGGTTCGTGGCAGTATTGGTCATTTTGTCTGAACAACAGCTGAAATAATAAACCAGTCTCTGTGACTGAGCACAGCTTTATCTCCAGTACCCATCTGATAGGAGAGAAGCAATCAGAGCCACAGCAAGGACGGGATCACCAGGAAGTGACTGAATAAGGTTCTTTGAAGAAATTTCCTGTGTTTTCAGATACTTCTGAAATTTTCATCCAGAAATCTCTCTCTGTTTTGCAATAGCTCTGAGGGAAACATACGATACACTGAAAGACACTGAATAATCTTCTGACTGACCAAATCTATTCCATAACATTGTCAAAGAGCCCAGTAAATCCATATGGGAATAATTTCCATTTGTGTGCAAAAGCAAATATAAATGACCTTTTAATACACTTCTGCAGATAGTCACGTCTGTGAACTTTGCATCCGCAGAGATTGCATTCAGATTGCCTCAAAAGCTATGCCCAAACTTAGAAGATGAAATGAAACTCTGAAGTTTAGCTTTTTTCACCCTTTTGAGAATGAGGTTCACTTGAAAACCTTGGTTTGTTGATTTATCCTAGCTTTGGAGCAGAAGTTTCTTTTCCCCACTATGCTTCCAGTTCTTGCTTTGCTAACATGTAATAATCTCTTGCTCCTTTCCATTTGGATATTAGAGAGAATGATGCTATATTACTGTAGAACATATTTTGAATTTGTCTTTCATCAGACTTTTAGAGGTGAAAGTACTATAAAACTAGTAATCGGTCCTATATGATACACTCAGTAACGAAATGCAAGATTTAAGATTTCTAGGTGAGAGCCCTGATACAAGGGATTGTGCTACCAATCTTTCAGGAACTATTTAAACATGGTGAACACTGTGAAAATGGGTTGCTGCAAAGGAACTGCAGTATTTCAGAAGCTCCATGCCTGCAAGGGGAGCAGCTCTTGCACCCTTTCCCCTCTCTGCTTTTGCAGAATTTGTAATAGTTTTTGTAGGACTTCATGAAGACTCTTCCTGCTGTGTTCTTTTTACTGTCTCTAAGTATGATTTTGCTCTACATACTTGACAAATGCCAGATTAACTATAGGGAAATATTTGATCACATGGGAAATCTGCTCTTAGGGCTGGTGGTTTTTTGTTTAGCTGCACTGTTAAGTCCATGAAAGAGCAAGATACTCAAGCACAGACCTCTTCAATGTACAGGTTGTGTACAGCGAGTGGCTGCTTCCGTGGTATCTCACCTGACACACAACTGGCCATATTCATAGGGGGCTTTCAGCCTCTCATGGGGTGCAAACAGCATTTCCATGCAAGCGATCACGATTATCCACCATCAAGAAATCTAAAGCTTTTCATTGTTGTGGGGTAGGACATACTGACAGCAACTAAAAGCAGTGCTAGAACAGTAAACAAAGGTTGATTTTTTCCATTTTTCACAGGCGTGCATCCAAACCAAACCATTTCAGGTTCAGGCTGAACATGCTGGTTGGAATAGCTGAACACAGACACAGAGATGCTATTTAAGGACAAGATGAAGTAATGATTAAGTCACTTTTCTGTATCTGTCCTTCTCTAAGAGACACACTCATCTCTGTAAAAATTCAGATAAACCTCAGTAGAAGACAAATATAAATATTAGCATGCCTTGAGTAACCAATCCAATCCCTGGGATCTGTAAAAGGGAAATAAGGAATTTTTTTTTTAATTTCCCTATTAAATTCTTGTGAATATTATTGAAATATAAAGCACATACAGTGATGGGACATATTGGAATCTTGAATTGTCAAATTTAAATCTAGGAAATGTTAAATGATCAGCAATTTGTCAACATAATGTCCTAAATAAGTCTGAAGGATTAGTGATGACCTCTTTGGTAAGCTTTTCTTCCACCTTGTGGGACATTTATCAATTAACTAATTTATTAGAGATTATTGGTCAGTGGTTATTTTAATGGCTGCTGAGACAATCTGCTGTGCTGACTTAGAAGAGCTTTAGCACTCTGGAAGTTACAACTTCAGAAGTGAATGCTGTGGGTTCTCTTTAATACCTAAAACCTGTATGTATTTTTGGGGCATGAAACAGGGACTGTTTGCTTTTCACTGAAACTAACATAAATGTCATGGGTTTGTACAAAATGCAGGTTTTTATTCCTTTTGGTCACGTAATGTACCAGCTGATGATAAGGAAATCTGGAAAAAAATCTACCTCTATAGTTTTCAGATTTCATATTATCTACATGAAACCAGTGTGAAAGTTAACCCTGCAGAATAGCAGAAGGGATTGTATTACGAAATCTTTTTCTCAGACAGGACATTGTTTCTGACTGAAATTTGTATGATGAGGTCGAATAGACCTTTCAGTTTGTTGAGGTATTTTTGTTTCTTTCCTGGAGGAGAGCAGAGGGAGGAGGAGATGCAAGGGAGAACTAAGACAAGAATTTGTCAGTATATTATAGAGCTCACTCACAGAAATCAAGTGCATCTTGTCCTGGTCTTTCAGTTGGAAGATGAGTATAAAATATGGAATCACTGGGGTCAGACCAGAGCAAGGGCAAGGGAAGCCAAACCCATTGTCAGCAAGTATGTTTCCAAATACAGAATAGTTTAATTGTCTTTCCTTGTTAGGCCTGTTTTCTAGATTTAAAAATAGCTGAGATTACTCTTTAATCAACACTTGCAAATTATGATCTGGCAGTGACCTGTGCTGAGCATCCTGCACGTCTGTGCTGTTTGGGTGGTCACAGATTTATGAGTTTTCCTGAATGCCTCCTGGACAGCTGGGAGGAAGGCCACTGTCCTTTCTGGCACATAAATGAATACCAGTTGTGGTAGTGACAAAACTGAAACTTGGATTGTGCCCTTTACCTCCTCTCTCCCCTCATATCTAAAATACAGGGGAATACCACAATATACTGACCTCATTTTATTAAAGTATTTCAAACTGATGTTTACCAAACTCTGAGATTTAGACCCTGCTGGTCTAGAAGGTGCTGTCCTCCACTGCTTTTTTGGGCAAAATGCCCAGTTATTCACAAGCTTTTTTTAATAGTTGCTCCAAAAGTTGGTCCAAAAGAATACTGCCTACCTTTTTAGATTACTGTATTCTCATATGGGATAATGTTTCAGTGCTCCTCCTATTTATACTCTCCTTAAGGTTTTTAAATGTAATTAAATGAATTGTTGTTTCTCTAGCTGTTTAAAAATAAAGAAATAATTTCTTGCTTACAGTCATTAGCATATTTATGTAATTGGACAAAATCTTAATTGAATGTATATCTGTATCATTCTAATTTCAGTGAAAAAAAGCTCAGAACTTGTAACTGAACTGAAACTCTGCTGATTGAAAGCAGCTGATGATCCACGAACAATAGAAATGCCATTATACATGTTTATAATGTCCTCTGAAATGGAATAAGAAATTAAATTAGAAAATGTCTGGAGGGAGGAAAATATTGTGTTATCTCTGCATATTGTATTGTCATCTTCAAAAATTACTCCGAAGGAAGAATGACTCATTTTGGAAAACAGAGAATGTAATGAAATATCCATGAAAGGTCTGAAAACTGAATGGTTGCGGTGACTACTATAAATAGGTTTCCATAAGCTAAATAAGAGATTTTGGTGAAATGTCCAGGTGCTGATTTATGCAAGTCATTAAATGTGTTGGGAGATGGGGCTGCCTGAGTTTGAACTACTGGAATACTCAAAAATTCTTAAGTCACAACAAGTATTACAGTGTGGTCCTTATTTTGGATACCATTGTCCCTCCCACCTCTCTTCTCTCTAATGTCATCTTCTTTGTAACTTCTCCTTGTGCATTGCAGAGTAGTAGAAATGTCTGCACCTATTGTACCTTGATGCTTGATTAAAGCAAATGAAACCAGAGGGGGAGTAATCTGGATAGTCAGAAGAATGCTTTTATAATCTGGTAAAATATTCTGAGGAAGAGAAAAAGTAATCCCTGTGACATGACTGTTTCTGAAAAAAGGAGCAATTTATCAGACTCGACCAGTTCTTCTCAAAGAGCTGGTCATGGAGATCATCCATCATTTCCATCAACATCATAGCAACAGGAGTCATGGAAAGATGCTCAATTACAAGTTTTCTGATCTTGCCCTGTGGCTTTGCTCCAGTAACCCTGCTATTAGGTAAGGTTTTTCTTCAGCCCTGGTCTGACATGCAGTGAGAGGGACACTTGTAAACACTGATGAGAAAAACAGCAGCATCCCACTCACAGGAGTATTAGTTACTGCACAAAATCCTTTATGGGCCTGCTAAGTTTTCTTTTCTCTCCCTCAGCTTGAAAAGTTCTGATATTTCTAGGCCTCTATTGTTCCATACTATTTATAACCTGTAGCTACCCAGATCAGCTCACTGTGGTTCCCTTGCTACTTTAGAAGAATGTTATTGTCGCCTTTCCGTCTAAAATTACTATAGTGTGCTTTATCTTCTCAGTTTCCTCTTATTATTCTCCCTCAGATCATTGTTCTTGATGCTGTTTCTAAAAGTAATGTATTGATTTCCTGTCTCTCTCCCTGTGTTTTGATTATTAAGATGATAAATATTTTAAGATCGTCAGTCATTTATTACCTATATTGTGTGTCTCTTACAAGAAAATTGCTACCCAAGATTTAAGAGCAGAATCACACGTGTAATGACTCCAGTACAGCCACCAAACACCTCTGTGTTCTTTGTTTCATTACTTCATTTCCAAGGTGCTGGTAACAAAGGACTATTTGTTTTCCAGGAGCACTGAGATGATGGTTTGTATTTATCACTCTGAAACCAGCATCCACTCAGTGTCTCAGAGAAACAGCTTCTAAAAAGAAGCTGCTCTAACACAAATATTCATCTTATTTAATTTGCTTTAGCCCATAAATCAGATATGTGCAAAGCCTAAAAGTTTCAGGTCCATAACTATGCTTCTTCTTTACCATTCAAGCTTCAGAGTCAAATGATTCAAAGTCAAAAGTCAGCTGCAGCTCATGAGTTTATGAGGTTTAAAGTCTTTGAGCTTATGAAACCAGTGTTGTTTTCCTACGAAGAACCCTAAGCCAGCCTAGGTTTCTTCAATCTGGTAAACTGTCACATGTTTTGATCTAAAAGGGAATCATTTACACTTTTGCTTGCTTAGGGCCAACTTGGCGTTGGTGAGAGCTCACACACCTCTGCTGCTGGGGGAGCCTCGTGCCTCAAGGGCAGTGCCCTCACTGCAATGCATAAACCTTGTCCGACTCCAGCTGAGCATCTCTTGTTTCTCTGATTCTGCTGATGTGCTGCAGATAAAATTCCCTGGAGAAAGGCGGCCAAGGCTTGGCCTGCAGAATTGTCTCGTCCTTGGGGACATTGGAGAGGAAAGGGACACATGAGCAACTGAAGACCCATATGAATCTGGGAAGGTGGAAAGAAATGGAGATACGAAAAAGGAAACTGAGTGAAGGGCATGGACCACAAGAGTGAGGAGAGGGGGCACAGCTCCCTGTGAGCTTGGTACCCCAAAGTCTCCTGCTGGAGGCAAAGGCTGGTGCGCCCACTCCCTGTGTCTGAAGGGCAGTGTGGGCAGTGCTGAACTTCAGTGCAGCTAAAGCCCTGCTTAAGGGTGTCATCTAAAGAGTCAAAACAAAAGCTAACCCAACCCACGTGTTGGAACATGGCTGGATACCACTGACTTGAGTGGAATTTCACTCCAGCAGAGGCTTACTCCAGTCATGGTCCCGTATTCGGAAAGATAAACACGAATGTATGCTTACATCCTGAACGCAAGTTCTTCAAGGGAGATAAGGCAAGAGAAAGTAAATATAAGTAATTCTATAGATCAGGATGCCAGCTGACCTCATGTTTGGTCAGCTCACTTCCCAATATTTGCTCTGCTGAAAGGAAAACTTGAGTATTTCTTTGCAATGTTTGTGAATGGATTGGTGTGTTCATCTTTACGCTTCTCTGTCTCAGCACTGCAAACAAGATAAGGAGTGATTAACGCACCCTGCTGACTCTGTGGACACGCTGAGCAACACCCCAGCCAGGAGCGGGGCCAGAGTAAGATGCTTGATGTGCACAGTGTGTAAAAGGATCTGCGGGGAGCTGAGGATGTTTACCCAGCCATAAAGAGAACAGGTGTGTGTGTGTGACTCCATAGAAAACCCAACATCCTGTTTATCAAAGGAAGTCCCTTGGTTTTTCATGGAACCAGTCATCCTTGCATTTGCATTTTTGGACAAGAGAAATAAGGAGCAAAAGTAAAAATAGCTGCAGTATCAGACTTTCTTCCTGAAAGCTGCTTTGCATGGGGGGTGGTTGAAAGGCTGGGCTCAGACAGAGAGATGTACTTGTGCGGTCAGGGCTCGGGTGGGAGCTCTGCTTTATCTCTCAACAATAGAATAATTCCCATCTGCTTGGTTGGAGCAGAAATCTTCTATTTCTGACAATACTTGGCATAGTGTTGACACTAAAATTACAATTTTCCATTGTTTTTTTGACCCTCGGATAACTTGGTTTATGGGGAAAAATTTACTACCTGCATGCTTTGTATTTAATTGAGCTGGTATTCTGCCACAAACTGGCTTTTCTGCTGCATTTTCTTTAGGAGAGGGCAGCTGCAAGACAATGGCTGTATGTAGACAGCTTCATTCATTTCTAGTAAAGCCTTGCTCAGTGGCACCAAAGGCTGATGTCCTGGCCACTGGAGATGGAGGCTGTAGAGTTATCTCTTCATATCAGTGGTTTCCAGATCCATAACACAGATGGAAACCTTTGTCACTTTCAGGCTGCTGAAAGTCATCTCAGGACCCCAAGAGTCAAAGAGCATTTTTTTCCACCTTGTGTATAATGGCAAACAATAAATATTCCAAAAGGCCCTGCCAGGGCTGTAGCAACAGCAACGCAGGTGCTGTGATGCACATGTAGAGCTTTGCAAATGGTTTTATTCACGGGGCTCAGGGTGGAATAAAGCCACGTTCCCTCTTGCTCAAGAGGGCTCCAAATGGAGATTTCTCCAAGAAGAAGGAGCATGTCTGAGCAGTGGCTTTGCAGAAAGAAAATTTGCAGGTTGAAGTTAGTTCCACCATAGAGCACTTACAAAAAAATTCCTTTAAGGGGAAAAAAAACCCTGAAACTAAAATGTCCTAATTTTGTTAGTTTTAGGCATGTGCTACTATTCCCTATGAGGACCCTTGTACCTTTTTTTTTGCCAAATAATGGCAATAGTAAAGTATCTTTAGAAACAAATTACACACTTTCATATATGCTGCAAAGCTATTTGAGCAAAATGCAACCTCTGACATCTTTTAAATGCCTTCTTCTAGAAATACAAGGCAATGCCTTTTTATAGAGCCTACTGACAAGGGTAATTTATGTATTCTACAGTATAGAAAATCCTGGAGGCCGGGCTATTTTTAGCTGTGTAACCTTTAAGCATATTCAACTATATGCTAGTAAATTGGATTTTAACAGGTGAATGACTTAATATAGCAAGGCAGATGAATTACAGATGTGGACAATGTCTGTCCAGATCTCTGTTTTTTCCTGGCTCTGAATTATTCATCTGGGATGGCCAGAAGCCAGCTGTGGGGATTATTGATAAAAGTGAGTTAAGAATAGATTAGAACATTTCTCTTGTGCAGTATAATGTTTCTCTGTTGACTGCGTTATTTTCCATCTTCCATTAAGCACTGCAAGCCAGACTTTTTTAACCCAATTTTAAACAATTAATGTCCTATATACGTAATATTATTATAAATGCTTGAGTTCCTTGTTTGTAGGGTAAGGGGTGTTCTTTTAAAAGACATAATGTTGTAACCAAGAAGACAAACATTTCAGCATTTTGCTTAGGCATGGATTTTCTGGAGAAGTAAAACTTTTCCTCTAAAATCTTGCCAGCTGTCAGAGCTGGGTGGCTGAAATGTGCAATACCCTTTCATTTTAGTTGGTGGTGCCAGTGCCATTCTTCTGTGACTGTCAAAGTGTTAGTCCAGCCGTGTTTGTGATTGTTTTTTCTTGTTCTCTGTCACTTTTTCACTATTGCTCTTTATTTTTAATAAATCTAGATTACTGAGAAGATTAAAGTCTTTGGCCTGTACCAAAAGATGAAGAGATGGAGGTACATACAGGGAACGTATTTGAAACATGATAGTGGAAAAAGCATCATTGCTTCTAAAACACAAAATAAATGAGGTTTACTCTGCAGCTGTGCAACATAGCTCTAAAAACTGTGAGAAGTAAATGAAGATTGTACAGTGGTGCAATAAATGTGAAGTGACTCTGGGCCTATGAAGGCCATAAGGGTGTTTTCCTACATTAATACAGTGCTTTGCTGCATTTGAAATTCATTTGAGGCTAAAAAAGAAAAAAAGAAAAAAATGTTTCACTAATGAGGAAGCAAAAAGGTATAGAAATAGAGTCCAAAATCCTGAGTTTTCTTTTCGAATTGAAGTATTTTAGTTTTTGGTCACCTTTCTCACCTATGTTGTGATGAATAGCTGTAAGGAAGGAGCGGTAAAAATAGTAACATTGAATAATTCTGAGAAATGTGGAGAAAGAACAGCAGGCAATAACCAGGTGAACACTAGAGATTAAAGATTCAGCTCTAAACTCTGAGCTTGCCTT
Source organism: Corvus brachyrhynchos (assembly GCF_000691975.1). Lineage (NCBI taxonomy): Eukaryota > Metazoa > Chordata > Aves > Passeriformes > Corvidae > Corvus > Corvus brachyrhynchos. The sequence continues at coordinate 2,671,920 of NW_008237239.1, read as the reverse complement.
TTTGTGTCATCAGTGTGAATTTCTTAAGTATTTTTCCCCAATGTGTAATGAAGATCATTCTCTCATATGTATTGTCAGAACTATTTCATTTATTTCCATGAATGCTTTTCTCAGTCCCAAGACGAAAGTTTCCTGTTGTGTTCTACATTTCAATGTGACTTTTAACTGTAAAACAAGCTACAACTCATCAACTTTGCTGGTAATTTTGGAGAAAGTATTGTCCTAAACTTCTTTCCTAGTGTCCTTCTGGCTCCTGATCTTTCTCCAGCTCTAGATTTCGGAGCTATTGCATGTGTTGGGTAACTTGGTCGTGAAAGAGTTTGTCTTCAGATGCGTGGAAGCTGAAGCACAGGTTGCATTTATGAAGGTACTGTTTTTAAAGTGTCCAGCCACCTTATTTTTATTGCTCCTGGCTTTGCATTTGTGTGTAACTGAGACAACTGGAAATACTGAACAATGGTGGTGCCTCTCACTGAAAGTCATTGCCACTGCAGTCATTATTTAGATACTAATGACTTCAAGAAAAGGAGGTTTGGTAAGAACAGCAAATGGGGTCTCTGTGGGAAATGGAAGCTGAATGACAAAATGACCAAATGTGCATAACGTTTGTAGAGGCTGTGCAATAAATTATCAGAGTTAACAAAGTGTAATCACAGAAACAGAAGAAAGTTGGAAGTAGAAGATAGCTCCAGTGTGGTTTAAAGCTGATACTGTCTCAGATGATTTTCCATTTGCTAACTTGTGATACAGAATCATGTCATTGGACATTTGAGGTTTTTAAGATTACTGTTCTTATTCCACTAAGTCTTGACATTTCTTATATTCCCTCGTTATTCTTCATGTTCCTGCCAGGGTATATCTTGATGGCCAAGATGAAAATTTTAAGTGTTCAGTGTTGTTTACTGTCTGGCCCTTGCAACAGCTTGTTTTGCTGCCTTTCCTTCATCCCTGCCCTATCTCTTCCTTCCTCTGCCCTTTCCTCACTCACTCTTGGCTGGGCAGTCCTGCCCCATCCTTGAACGAGTTCTGAGCCATAACTGAGCTAATTTATCTTTCTAACAAAATATAAAATACAGTAAAACCTGTTTTTCTGGATCATTTTCTGCCCTTTCAATGAATTAAAACAGAAGGGCCTGACAAGTGTTGGAGCCCAGCTGGGCAAGCTGGCTGAGAGCAGGGGGAGGGCTGGAAAATGATGGTCTGTGCACAGGGATTCATCAGTTCTGTCATGAGAGCCAACCTCCTGGCATCACGGCTGTTGGCATTTGTTCTGCTGAGGAATATATTCAGTGCAGGTAGCTCAGGGGTGGCAGGAACCCCAGGAGGCCATGAATCCCTGACCCTTTGGATAACAAAGGGCCTGGGGACCTGTGGCACAGCCAGGTGAGGGATACTTGGGGACACAAGAAGCTGATGGCCCCAGACTTTCCCTCACGTGCATTGTGACAGGGTCTCCTTTGCTTGGAGTCCCTGCTCAGAGACATCAGCTCAAGCTGTTGATTTCTCATTTAGTTATTGCACCAAAGTTAAATTACTTTAAGGATTGGGATGTCTGAAACTCTGCTATGGGGCTAAGCCAGTGAGGAAACTTGGTGTGGCTGTGTGAGTGTGGGGGGTGTAGCTGCGAAGTGACCCCAGTCCCAGCCCAGGTGGTGCAGGTGTGACTGCCAGAATGGCTCCTGGATGGTAGGACAGGGAAGTTTCCTTAACAGGAACTTGTCCCAAAACACACGAGTTTGGTGAAAATGTAGGATTCAGAGAGCCCATGTCAGCATGAATCAGCCAGAGCCAGGGGCAAGCCCTGTGGGGCACAGCGGGAAGCACTTGCCTGGTTAACCTCGGCACTGTTGTTTCCTTTCCCCCTGTAGGAAAAGTTTTCTCTTCCTGGACTTTGCATTGTGTTTCCCTGAAAGGTTTCAGTCTCCCTCATGGAAATTATGCAAAATGTCACTGCGCGCACGTAAAAAATCTGACAATGGCACAAAAAGTACAGGACTAAAATAGGTTTTGCTAAAAAAAAAAAAAAGTCTATGTAGCAATGAGAGACCTAATTTCCCTGTTACATATTTAAATTATTAGGAGATAATTCTGCTTATCAGTCTGACAAAGTCTCTTCTAAAAAATGAACTATACATTTTAAAAGGAAATGTGTATGCAAATTTAGTGACAATGAAGAAGTAAAAAACCCTGGGATGTAAAAGCAGATTCATTTGCTGCCCCAGATCTTTAACAAATAGAGTTCAGTTCATGTTGCAAAATAAGCTGACCTTCTAGCAGGGGCCAGGCATGAAGCTTTTTGCCAAAGGTGAATGGTTTGGAAAACTGAGCGTGTGTGAAAAGGGAAACAGTGGAAACTATTCCGCGCTTGGAGCGCGCCTGGGCTCTGGAAAGCTGCTCTGTAAAAATGTCAGCCTCTGACTGAAGAGGTCTGTTTTCTACGTGGAGCAGCAGCCCGAGCCTGTTCTCTGGTTCATGTCCTGCGTGCAGCTTGGGCGCTCACCACGGTCGATATATTGGTGTTGGGTTTTGGTTGCTTGGTGCTTCACGGCCAACAGCAGATGCAGCAGATGCTATCCCAGCCCTGGCCATAAGTGGAAGTCTTGCTTTGCTGACTTTTCTCTGCAGATCTCTTCCTGCTTCACCCTTGCAGGTGCCTGCAATGCCACTGGTCCCAGCAGAGTTCCTTTTAGGTGTGTTTTTGGAAAGCTGGGGCTCTGCAGTACAGACCTAGAGGCCACCCTGCCCTGTGAAGCATGAGTGTCCCTTTGCCGGAGTGACAGGTTTCTCTTCCATGTCACTCCAAAATTCCAGAGAGGAACCACTGGGACCTTACGTCTAGCAAAGCACAGCAATGCCATTGAATCCATATAGCTTTTCCTAGTGTTCTGCTGATGGCTTGAGGTCCTAAATTCTGACAGGAGCCATCCACAAACCTCTACTTGGATGTAAATATGTGTATTACAAATACATTTCCATCAGACTTTAAGCTCATATAATAACTCCTGAACTGTAAGAGACAGGTATAAATGACCTGAAATTGAGTGTCCCTTGTCTGACAGGGGAAGTTAACAATGCTGGTGTCTGAGGGAACTATAGCAAGAAACATAAATAGGAGCAGAACACTGTGTTCCTTCTTCTGTGTCTTGCCCTAATCCTGACACGTGAGCACCTACCAACACAAATAATGTTATCAGGTCAGAATCGCCAGCCAATAATAAATCAGCCCTGGCACTGGCGAGGCTCTCACTGCTGTACAACAACATGACCTCCAGTCAGGAAGAGACTTTATATTTGGGCAGAGATGCTTGCATTTGGTCAGAAGCAACTTGCACCAGTACTTGGGAGATGTGCAAGCAGGTCGGAAAAGCAGAGACACGGGAAGGTGTAAATTTAAATGGAATCTGTGCTGATGAGGTTCTCTTCCAGCTACCCAGAGCAGCTGCAAGGCCAGGGTTTGAAAAATGCAGTAGAAGTGGGCAGACAGCAGGTACTAGGTGGCATTATAGCTCAGAGCTGGACATTATTGGTTGCAAATGGCTCACTGCTGGCATGCACTGGAAGGGTAAACCACTCCGTGCAAATGCGTCACACTTGGAAAACTGAACATAGGTAGATAATGAAACCTGCTTTCAGAGTTACTGCCATTTCCATCTACAGAAAAAAATTGTCTTTTCCTCTTAAAAACTATTTGAGAACTCAGTGGAGAAACTCCAGTACAACATGAGGCTAGAACTGGCCTCCTTTGAAACAAGCTGGATGTGGAAGAGCCAATTTCAGTTTTCTTTTATTTATAGACATCTTGGTGGCAGTTTTGTTGTAACTTTGTTCCTACATGCTATCAGCATCCATCAATACATTTCAGATAGATCCCAAGCCAGAAGCTCTAGGGTTTTTCCATTCCCTCCCCTGCATTTTCCAAGCCTTTTTAATCGCAGTCACAGACTTCATCAAGAGTCATGACGGGTGGATAAAGCACTAGCAAGAGTATCAATATGTACCATTTCTGTTGGAAAAATAAGAAGTATTTGGTTCAAAATATTGGTTCTATTGGTTACATTTAAACTCTTTTGAAGTCAATAGTGAGAATCTACTGATCCTACTGCAAGATGAATTATTCCAGTACAAACTTTCAGAGCTACTTATCTAGAAGAAGCAGACTCTCAAAACCAGAGACAAAATACCACATTTAATGCACATATTTACTCTTTGTGCACTGAGCACAAAGAGAAGGGCACAGGGCCAGGAGAGAGATAAGGTAACTTCTATTTTATGCCATGAAATTGCGTCTGACATCGCTATTTGTGAACAGCGTAAATGAGTCTGAACGCTCTGGGGAAGTGATTAAGAAGGGATGTGTGCTGTTAGATGTACAGCTGATGGCAGAGGACGTCCCCCGTACTTTCTGCACTGCACAGAGGAGGAAGGAAGGGCAGGCTGCACGAAAGCAGTGACAAGCTGTCAGGATTTCCTCCCTGAGAACTTCTGGTGAACGTACAGAGCATTGTGTGTTACACAGGTATTGCATCAGTGCGTACAAGATACAGGTACATCTGTGACAGGAAAACGTAATCATGGGTGAAAACTGGGCATGCAAAAGAAATGCTTGAATTATAGTTGCTCGTAAAACTTTGCTTAGTCTTCCATCTAGAATTGAAGTGCTGCTTTGATTTCCAGAGACATTTTAAATGCACGCTGCTGTCCTAGTTTGGGCAGGGCTGTGGTCAGCTTGTACCCCCGTCCCTGTGCAGATCATTCACAGGTAGGTGACATACGAAATCCACATGCAACTGGTATTTTTTGGTGCCCTTGTGCATTCTCTAGTTTCTGCGTGGCTTTGCTGTTGCACAGAACGTCTATAAACATAACCCACAGTCACCTTTTGTACTTTCTCGTTTTCTCCCCAAACAGGAATGGTCTGGTCTGGACTTTGCAGTAATCTCTGATGTACAGGCAATCTATCTCCAGTGATGCAGGGAAGGAGCCACAACCTCTGTCAGTGATCGGGGCTGGCTGGCAGGAGGAGGTGAGGCTCCTGCCCAATATTTAAAGGCAAAAGTGCAAAACTTGGCAGAGATCAAAGGGGCTCAGTTATTCACTTAACACAGGCGAGAACCTTCTGTGGTTGCAGGACAGTGTCAGATCCAGAGCACCCAAAGCAAAACCTGCATTTCCATCAGGTAGGATGGAAATGTCTTTTTACCTTGCAGTCCAGTAGCTTGCAGCACTGCTGTCTTCATGTCCCACAGGAACCAGCTCTTTCAGCTGCTATCAAACTTTTCAATCACTTTGAAATTCATCTGTGAAGCAACTCCTCTGTGGAGCCCAGCAGCAAAGAGCAAATTGGCTTTGGAGACCTTTCTCATAGCACTTCACTAAACTATCCCAGAGATTTGTATGTGACACTGGCAGTTTCTCCGAAAGAATAATCAAAACGCCTCACAGTGTTTAAGGAAAATATGGCAAGAATTTAAGTCTTCTGTTAGAAAAGTTGATTGTATCATTCCTCAGAGAATTTATTTATAAACAGTGTTGTCGTACATTAACTTCTTGTGCACCCAGTCCCACCCAATCCTCTTTCTGTCTCTTGAAATGTTTAGATAGAAAATACAAATGTATCTTATAATGCTTACTTATTGTCTGCCTCTTGCATTTACAAAGATGCAACCAGGTTTAGAGTTAAACTACAGCGCTTGTTTAAAAATGTGCTGTTTCAGGGACTCTTACGTAAAATGTTTGAGTTCTGGGCTCTGCTTGGACTTTATTTTTTCTTTCTCCAAATTTTTCAGAAAACCAAACAAAAAAACCCCAAACCTCATTGTTAGGGCCTCACGCTGATTGGACTGAATTAAGTACAAGGTGTTGCTGCGACGGACGCAAAGGCGTTGCGACGCTCTCCGGGTAGGTGACAAACGCAGCAGCCTGTTTCGTTTCTGTGCTAATTGCGCAACCACTCCTTTGCCATCATCGAGGCAATTCTCGGCTGCTCTTGCAGCAGAGTCTGCTGCTCCTCCTGCCCCTTGTGCCCCTGGGAACTGCTGTCCCTGCTGCTGGTGGCAGGGGCTGGGATGTGGCTGTCCCCAGCGACAGTGACGGAGAGCAGGGGCTCTTTCACCCCTGGTGCTCACACTCTGGTAGGTGTTTAATGAACAACGATCCAGTGCCTGTTTCTGGGTGTGTGCACAGCTCCACGCTCGTATATCCCCTCTGCTGTCTGTCTGGAGGTTTTTCCATGATGTGCCTTTATTTTGGCAGTTTCATTTGATTCTCGCAGTCTGAAACACAAGGTTCATACATCAAAAGGGGATCCCACCCCCGGCTGAGGGGTTATGGCCATAAATGGTATTTAGATTTATAAACCGAGTAAAACTGTTGCTATTTTAAGACGATGCTGCCAGAAGGCTGGCTCTGACCTCTAGGTCTAAATAATAATTTTTAAATGTTCCACAGTGGTGAGTCTATCACCCTCCAGCAGATTCTCTGTGCTGCAGCAACAGGGGCTCCAGACAAAGGCAATGGCATTGCACCATTTTATGTTAGTCCTAAATGCTCAATAAGAATTAAAAAGTTAAGGCCTCTTAAATAATAAGAAAAAGGGGATTTGGGTCGGGGAGAAAAGTGGGGCTTATTAGCCTTGTAGTGTTTTGTGCTTTTGGAAGTCACATTTCAGCCTTTGCTCTGCAAACACAAGTGCTATAGACATGTTTTAAAAAGAAAATTGAATTAGTTTTGTTTTAAACAACAGCTCCAATAACGGATGGCTCTCATAAAGCAGAAAGGACACCAGAAAAGTTAAAAATGCTGCCCGGATGCAACGTGGTTTTAATCTATATCTCTGGTTCTAAGTCTTAAACTTTCACTTTGTTTTCCTTGCCCAAACCTTGCTGAATAATCTCTCTAAGCATTCCTAAATAGCCAGTTAATTAACATGTCCTGATTGTTTTCTGCCACTGCTCTGGTAGCAGCAAGGAGTTATTTCCTTACTGCCCTGCTTTTACTGCTCCACTCAGGAAGCTGTGTCATGAGGACGTGTCAGTGCCACCGTGCTGACATCGCAGCTGTGCATGATGACATCTCCCAGTGAATCAAAAGGGAAAGGCAAATTACAATATGTGTATCCTGGGGTGCAGCAGTGACTGATATGGAAAATATTAAGAAGTGGCATAATGAGTAGTGTGTGTAGGAGTGCTGGGTGTAAGTGGGGCTTCACTAAAAAAAACATGTGCCATCTCACACAAGTAAGATTGGGTAAGTCTTAAATCGACAGAGTGAGAACAAAGACTGCACCTCAGCTTTTTGGCCTGGCTTATGCGAGCAGCAAATCAAGCAAGCAGGGAGCATCAGGTTTCTATTTTAAACCAAACATTCCTTTCGGTTTTGTGCAGAATGGTGTGTGAGCCGTGAAGGGTGCACCTTTGTCCAGTGCGTGTGATGCTGGGGACTGGATGTGAGTCCGCGCTCCTGTTGGCTGGAAGCGTGGGAATGTGCACAGGTACCGCAGTGTAAATAACCCCTTCACGCTCGGGGGAACGTGGAGGTAAGGTGTAATCACTTGTTAAGCACCCCGGTGTGGCTCTCAGCACGAGAGGTTATCAGAGCCTACTCGGCGGGTCAGGCTCCGGGAGCAGAGCAAACAGCTCCTGTGGGAACGGTGCACGCAGGTTTAGCACCGTGTGCCTGCAAGTATTTGACAGCTCTGAGTTACCCCTTCACCCTTCTCTCAACCACGTAAGTAGTTGGAAGTGATGAACGGCTTTGGCACCAAGCCCTGCCACCCTCTCTCACACCAACCGAGCACTGATACTTGCGACACCGCTGTGGAAGGGGATGCAGGAGCCTGCTCCCTGTCTGTGCCAGGAATGCTAGAGCTGGCATCCCGCTGGGGGTGAGGACGTGTGGGCAAGAGGGTAGCATTGCAACACCCTAAATATAGATGGGAAGTCCCCAGCTACGCTGCTGTGGGACTGCATTCCAGTCTCTGACAATAGCACACGATTGTCAGACCGCATTTTTGCAGCATAGTACTGGGTTTGCCTCTCTTTAAAGTGCCTTGTACTGTGCTCTTCAAGCCCTGGGTGTGCGAGCAGCATTGGCATAATATAGAAACACACCCCTGATGGGCAAGTAGCTTGGTTTTGGAGTGTCTGTGATGTTAAATAAGCTTGACCTGGGCTCCTGCAGTGATAATGCAGAAAGAGAACTTTTAATCACACTGATTTTTCTACCATTTGTGAATAGCTGCTTTTTTGCCCCTTCCTTGGCTGCAGAATTCAGCAACTGGCAGCACTGGCTGTGTGTGCCTGCAAGAGTGTACGGGAGGGGCAGGGAAAATATGAAGCTCCTATGTCCTGATTACAACCTCAGCAAAAGTGTTGAGAAGCTTTTCAGCTTTGCTTTAACTCATTCCTAGATCCTCATGGCAACTGATCCCTGTAACTCTTAGGGGTGCTCTGCACAGTGGCACAAATCCCTGCTCCTTGTCTTACTCAGCATAGCTGAAGGGAGCAAAGACAAGATGATCCCTCTCTGTTTGTGCTCCGACTGCAAGCCACTGCCTGGATATCTGTTGCAAGCAGCCCATCAGCTCTAGTAATCACTCAGACTAGTTTGGGGCTTTTTTTTTTTTTTTTTTATTCAAACCCATCTTTTCTTGGGGGTGTTTATTT
>NW_008237239.1:2647102-2663198 GCF_000691975.1 Corvus brachyrhynchos | reverse complement strand
TTTTTTGGGGGTTTTTTTTTTTTTTTTTTTAATCTAGCCAGTCATATCTTAGGGCTGTTGATACTTTCGACCTCTGGATGATCCAGAGCATAATTACAGAGTGTGCGAGGACGTGTTCCCTCTTGTTTGTTTTAGATCTGCCTCCCAGCAGATGCGGTTGGGTGCCAGACGCTTCCCGCATTGTGTGAAGCAGGGAGAGTTTGTTTTGTTGTTGTTTTTTTTTTTTTTTTGACTTCTCTGCACTATTTGCAAAATTATAAATAGGCCCCTCTGACACCTTTTCTTCTTGGCTTAAAATATTAAACCCCTTCAAAACTGGCTGTTGGGGAACAAGGTGTGAAATCCTTCTTGAGGACAGATCCTCTGCTGTGGAGGTCTGGGAGCCCTTGGCACAAGAGCCCTCCGCACTCCCTTGGACGACAGAGGCCTGAGGCCAAAAAGAATCTCCCCAGGGACAAGCAACCTTCCTTAGGGTTAGGGTAACAAAGTGAACCACCACCAGCATGCCTTGTTTCTATATGGCAATAGCCTGTACCCAGTTGGCTAGCTGGTTTCTACCCCACCCCCTGCCTTTCCCATAAAAAGCCCCTGCTTCTGCCCCTAGCTAGGGAGCCTTGTCCCCGGCCACCCCTTCACAGGGGCTGCTGGACAATGAAAGCTACCTCTGGGGAACTGCTGTACAAGGCTCCTGTCTCTCTATCCCCGAGTTCGCCTTGGGTGATTTCACAAATAGATGAATCACAAGAGCTGGAATCACTTGTAGCTGGGAAATCGCTACACTTGCTGAAATCGCTTGTTGCCCAGGGAAGCCGGCCACCGCTCCTGGAAGAGTTGTTCCTTGCAGGACGCTCTCTCTAGGAAGGTCGTGGCACACCGGTGCTGACCAGCATCGGACCCCCTGCGATGCTCTGCCAGCTCCCAGAGCAGCGCGGAGATGAACGTGGGTCCGATTTCACAATCCGGGGCTTTCTGCTTCTCGTCCTGTTCCCATGGGCTTTTCTGTGGGAAACAAATCTCTGAAAGGGAAAGTTGTCCACTGTGGTAACAGGATTTCTCTTTAAGTGCTGGCTGCTGAAGGCAGCGGGAGCACAGGGAAGCCAAAATTGCTTTTGAAAGCTGTTCTGATGTCGCCTGGGGATTTTGTACATCTCTCTATTTTCCACCTCCTCCCAGTAACGTATGGCAATAAAATAAGATCTAGTGTTAGGAAATTGCTTTGGAGTTAGCTCGGGTTTGTCCAAGGTTTAAAGTGATTCCTGAATGTTTGTGTTCCTGGAACCTTACTCCACATGAAAGCCCATTTTAGCCTAATGTATTTCCCTGAATAGGCTAAACTAAGTAAGGGCTAAATGACAGCTGGGTACCAGCACCTGAATGTTTCTATCCTGGGCCAAGTACTCTGGCTTATTTTATTCTCCATTAACTATTCCAGCAAATGCTCCAATGAAAAAGATGTTTAGTGAAATTGTGGAAAGAATTAAACCCTTTTTTTTCCAGTAAATCAAGGCATCACTGTAACCTCACTGAATTGCTTCATATTTTCCCAGACTAAGGGACTGAGAGGATATTTTGGATAGAAAATTCTGTTATGCTGATGTTTATAAATACCAGTCTTTATACCAACCATCTCTTTTTTGCAAAATCCTATACTCTGTTTAAAAGGCATCATTTTAGTTTGAGAAGCAAGAAAGATATAGCAATAACTTCACTTTTTGTAACAAAAGTGTGCCAGCCTTGTTGTATGGCAGAGCCAAGTCAAAGCCAGGGTGTATTTTCTTATTTCTTTTTATGTGTCCCCAAAATGAGGTTTCTCATCTCCATTTCCCACATGCCCACACAGGTGACTGGGCACCCGGGAAGCTGAAGGATTTTCGTGTCACTCACCTATTCCCCAAACTGTAGTTATTAAACATGGTCACCATTTTTCAGGGACAACTTCTCAGCAAATACCTTTCTGGAGGCAAACCCATAAATCTGCAGAGCTGGAAAGCTGGTACAGGCTGGTAACAGCAGGTAGAGCAGAGAGAAAAGCTTTTTGATAAGCTGGGGCTGCTCCAGGACAGGAGGATAGGTGCCTCTGCTGCCAGGGCTGCCCCATCGCCACACCACACTGGCTGTGAAAACGTGGCGGGCTCTTCTCCAAGAATTGAGGTTTTAAGTGACAACTTTGACTGCAGTTTGCACATATGCCTAATTAACTCAAAATTAATGGCCCAGAACCTAGTACAATAGTTGTGCTTAATGTTGCAGAAAAACCCCCTCCTTTTTGTGACCAGGGTAGTACTTCTTCCCTGAAAGAGGGTTGGTTAGTCTTGAATATCAAAGGACTGTTGTAAGCATAAGCGTAATGTATACATTTATATTGGTTTTGTTTCTTGTGCCCTTTGTTGAGCCTTTCCTAACATCTGGTATTGCATTTCTTCAATTGTTTTGTCTTTACAGCTTTAATTTTAAAAATAAATAAATAAATAACTCCCTCTTCAATGTGTTCAGCTGCATTCTTACAAAATTCCTGTACAGATGCTCGGATGGAGTAATGAGAAAAGATGAAGTTAACGCTTCTGTGGCTGATTACTTGATTTGCATTTCAGGCTTTTCTGAAAGGCTAAACTTGAGGGGAATATCTATTCAAAAGAGTTGCTATCTCATGTATATGCGGCTGGAGAAATTAAACATCTCTCTGAAACATCTATCAAGAATTGGTCCGTATATATTTCATTTCCATGGGCCTCGTTGTCTGATACACGTGTTGCAGTATCCCTGCTGTAACAAAGTATGTCTTATTTTAATATTAATGATACTTGTATTTTAAACACAGTCTTTGCAGATTGTAACTCCTGTCCAAGCACTAGCTGACAGGTGGATATATCAGTCCTTGAAGTGAATGTGATGATTTCCCTTGGCACCAGACCTAGCTATTAATCAATAACTTGGATATATTACACAACGCCAGTCAGAAAGAAAAATGCTTTAAACCACCTCCAGGGTGCTCAGGTATCTTGTAATGTAACTCACTGTGCTTTGTTTTGGATCTAAATCAAGAGCAGTACCTGTTAGCCTTTTGTATCAGAGACTTTGTACAAGGGCATGTAGTGACAAGGGAAAATGGCTTTAAACTGAAAGAGAATAAGTTTAGATCAGATGCTACTGTGAGGAGGCCCTGGCATAGGGTGCCCAGAGAAGCTGTGGCTGCCCCTGGATCCCTGGAAGTGTCCAAGGCCAGGTTGGACAGGGCTTGGAGCAGCCTGGGACAGTGGAAGGTGTCCCTGCCCACGGCAGGGGGTGGAAATGAGATGATCCTTAAGGTCCCAACCCAAATCATTCTATGATGCTATGACTAATGAGGGAAATTTTTGAAGATGAGACTTCCCAGCAGAGCTGTAGGTCTTGGAGCACTTGATCCTCACCCTGGAAGAAAGCAAGAGGGCATTACTGCAGGTGTGACGTGACTGAGGTGATGTTGGCTGAACTTCCAACACCAGTTTCAGACAAAACCTGGCTTCTTGCGAAAGGTTAATGGGAAATGTAAATGCTGCCTGTGTGAGGAATCTATTTTGGAGAACACCAGATGCTCCCCCTGGGAGGAAGGGGGCGGCTGCCGAGGTTAATGGAAGGAAAGTTGTGCTGCAGCTCAAGATGTGCCCGTCAGCAACTGCCGTCATTTGGTGCTATGGAAAAGCTACATTTCAAAGACATTTCAAACCAGAAACCTGGCTCCAAGGTCATCTCACAGCTATTTTCTCTCCATCACATCCAGCTCTTAGTGACCAAGGACAGATTGGGTTCTTTCTTCATGAAAGGATGACAGAGGGAAAAAGATATATGATATTGCTGACTTCATTTACTCCTGCCAAGGAGAAAATGCAGGTGAAAAGGATTCCCTGAGTTTTGCAATACTGCAGCTATGGCAGTAAATAGAAACAGTAGCTGGGGAAGATAGCAAGAGTAGAAATCATTATCATCAGTCTTCAGGCTCTGGGAAAGGGAAATAACCTGCTACGTCAACTTATCCAAGACTTTTGGCATTCCCGAAAATACATCAGGGATCAATCACAGCACTTCCTTGCTTCATCCCTATTCTCAAGTAATATGTCCCTGCCTCTTTTGGAGAGATTAAAGTAGGAAGTATAGGTTAGTTAGGAACACACATGTGCTGTAAATAAAACTTCCTTGAAACTTGAGCAAATTTAGGTGCGAGTTGAAGCTGTTCAGGCAAGAGCAGTTAAAGCCTTTGCTTTAATCAGAATTGTTTGGCCCCAGTCAAAATACGGTAACTACAGTCAATAATAACATCAGCTTCAGCTGCTGCTGCTGAGCTGTGCCTGCTGCCAGTAAACTACTTTCTGTGTTACAGGCAGTGCCTGAGAGGGGCAGAGTGTTTATAAACTCCACAGGAAGAAAGATACAGCAACACAGTAAGTTAGAACTAACCCTCATCTCAAATATACTGGATCCTTGAGCAAATCAGTATGATCCTAACTAGTTTGGGAAGGTATCACTGCTTGGTGAAAGCAGGAAAAAAAGCCGGCTACTTTAATCACTTAAAACAGTGTCCTGGCAGCAGATTTGTAGTCTGACATTTTCCTTATGAAAATCAATACACTGTAGGCAGTGTTCCCTATGCCATAACAGCGTGAGTTTTACTTGTTCTGGAAACTGCGCTCGTCATCAGAAAGCCACTAAATAAAGGAAGAAGTACTGCTGGAAGATATGAATTTGCATCAGTGCTTTTCCAGCTCTGTTTGGAAGGCAGGTAGGCTGCTTTTGGAAAAGGCTGGTGATGTTCTGAGCAGCTTTGTCCATTGACACTTTTGCCCATTTGCATTATATCAGTGACTCAGATCAGGTCACGTTACAAATGTACTAAAATTATTTCCATGCCATAATTGAACCTTGTGCCTCCCAACCAGACTGTTAAGCGTCAGTAGGTGCTCATGTGATCTGTAACATGAAATTATTTATTGGATGATAAACCAGCCAACCAGCCCTTCTGTTCCCTAATGAATGACCCGAGCTGCCCCTTCCCTGTTTGGACAACACCACATTCACAGCTTTGCTGGTGATATCCTCCATTTCAGCTGCTCCCACAGTCTGTAAATATCTCCTGATGTGCCGCCCTGTGACCAGTCTGGCTGGGTTATCAAGGAAGGAGGGGCAGAAAAACAACATTGCTTTTCCAGATGAATGGTATTTCTTGTGAAGATGCACCAAAGGAAGGTGGAGGTGCAGTCTAAAGAGAAAAGTATGACAAAGCAGTGATGAGGGACTTGAACCTCAACGTCACTCAACCACACCTTCCTGTATCTCAGGCCATGTCTCACCAGTGTGTCCCTCTCTTCCCTGTCACCCTTGTTTAGCATCTGCGTGGCTGCAGGCTAAGTTGGATCAGTGGTCTGATTCCATGGAAAAGAAATTCACCAAAAAAAGAACAGTTTCCTGCCTGACCAGCTTGCTCATCCAGCTCCACAGCAGCTGCACAGCTGCTAAATCAGATGCAAGGGCAGCGAGGGACGTGCAGGGGCGGGGGAGTGTGACAGTGTGACTGTCCTGGTCTCGGGAAAGCAGCTGCTCCTGGTACGTCAGAGCACAGCATAACACGAGAGCCATATCCTTCATTTGGCTGAGCAGAATTCCCTGAATCCATCCTTTCCCAATGGAAAGCTCACTGAGGAATGCTGATTCTGTCCCAGCACAGGCATATCCTGTGCCCTGTCAGTCCCCCCGTGTGGTGGGACTGGGGAGGATGTGAGCAAGCAGCTGTCACCCAGCTGGTGATGTCACTCCAGGTCCTTCGATACACATGTTAACAACGTGTTGAGATTTAAAAGAAGCTGCTCCAATGTGGCTGGTTTTGGTAAACCGCTATTAAAATAACCCTGTGTATTCATTTGTGGTTGTGTCAGTTCTACAAGTGGCTTGTTCCAGGAAAAAGTAATTTGGGCCACACTAATTCCCACAGGCACAAGCTATGCTTTGTTGTCAGCAAAGCAGTTCCATTATTTCTACCCTTGCATCATTTCTACCCTACTCAAGCTCCCCTTGATTTAAAGGAGGGAATATTTCCTATCTGCTGCCAATCTGCTATCAGCTACTTCCATGCTTCCTTAGTGACAGTTCTTCCACACTCCTCTATTGTCCATGGCACTGAGACCTCATGCAAACCCTGCAGCTGATATGTTCTTTGCTTGTAAATAGTACTTTGTTCCCCTCATATTTGTTTGTTTCTGGTGGCATTGATTCGTGGTCCTCTGGTTGTCACCAGCAGCACCTGCCTGAGTCCACCTTTCCCCCAGGCAGCTGCAGGGCAATGCTCCACCATCCTGCGCTTACTCGGAGGAGCTGCTGCCATCTTTGGACATTATTTCCTAGTTTGTTGCCTTGTTGATGAGTGTCATCATTTTTAGTCACTTACTATTTCCTAGTGGAAAATATGTCCCACAGGGACTCCTCTCTGAGTCTATGCTAATTCTACCTGTTCATGTGGGAACAGGGGATGACTCTCATCCTGAACCTGACCCAGAAACCTTCACTCAGTGTTGATTCATGGGGCTGAAGCAAATGCTGGGCAGGTTGTTCCCCTCATAGGGGCCAGCCATCCTCTGCAACGTCCTGTTTTGTCCATCCTGCCAGCCACGTGGCTGGTGTGGCAGGAGTGCTCTGTCTTCCCTAAGAAAGCCACTTCCTGTGCCAAGGGTGCTCGTCTTAAATCCCGGTGCTCCTGTAATTAGGCTAGGCTGCTGGGCTGGACTCATACTGCTGTTCTAAAAGCGTGCCAGTGACTGCTTCAGGGTGTTTCAGAGAGACTCACCGTCCTCTAGGGTTTCTAGGTGCTATTTTTGGGAGCTGGCTATTACAACCTGATTACGGGTATAATCCCTGCTTTGCTGTTTCAGTTATACTGCAAGATATAACTTAGTTATATATAATATATATATATATATAACTAAAATCTTCTGGGTGCTGTAGATTGGTGTAATTGCCTTGCACAAAGCTGAGGAGCTGTATTTAGTATTTCCTAATATGTCATTCTGGCTCTTATTTATGTTCCTTAACTAACAATCAGTGCTTTGGTTTCCCTACCTCTATCACAGAGTGAGGCCATGGGGTGAACCAGGGATGTCCAGCCCCTTGTTCAAAGGAGGCTGGAGAAGGGCTCTGGTTACCCCTGGGTGCAGCACTGGTGGTCAGCTGGGCAATGCCGAGCTGGTTTTCCCTCTGCAAACTCTTATCTCTGCACAGAGCAGGAGTTCTGGGGTTATTTGGCCCCAGATCCGACACCTTGCTCACACCCTTGATGAACACCATAAAAAACTGACTTTGCTCAAGTAGGCTTTACGTAATAATTAGTCTGGGTTAAATACAGCAGGCATGCTGCAGGACAGGTGCATTAGCCAAGATGTGGGCTGCAAATCATGTAGTTGCTGCTTGCTGCTCCTTTCGATGCTAAGCATTGTCATTAGTTTGTTGCCCTGATAAATGTTTGGTTTTCTCACAGGAATGAAACTACCAAAAGAGATTAACTGTGGTGTCCAAGAGAGCTGATAAAGAAACATATTTCTTCCTATTCCAGCCATGAAAAGGGAAGGCACGTGAAAACCCCTTTCAGGAGGTTCTCCCAAATTAGCAACCTTGAGAAAAAACATACAAAGAGATTTGCTGAAGTGTGAGGTGTAGGTACCTTCTCCAAAAGTTACAGGGCAGGAGCACATCAAGAGACCTTTTGGTGTGCAAAGGCTGCTTGTTCCAGAGCACAGTGGGGTTTATACCACTGTGATTTTTTTGTTTTTGTAAGGAAACACACAAAAGGAGAAATTGTTTACAAGTGTGTTTGTGTTTCAGAACACCACACTTCAGGAAAATTGTGGGCTCTCGTATTTCCTCAAACAGCTACAAGACAGCTACTCAGCTTCTCACAGCCAGTTCTGCACAGCACCTCATTTTTCCCTCCAACAAAAAGAAGCCAGGAGCCTTTATTGGGAATATTCTGTATATTTGCTGTAGTGACCTATGCATTCACACAGGCATCACACAGGCCTGTTGCAACATGCATAATCTCTGCAGCATCACAGAGCTGCAGCCAGTGGGATCGTGTCACTGCGTCACTCCACCCTGACCTCCACAGAGCTCTGTGACTCTCTGCTCCTGAAGTCACGGCTGATCTCTGCCTCAGCTCTCAACTGTGACCCATTTACGCTGCACATTTATCTGGCATTTTTGTCTTGAAGGGCTGCTGCTGCCAAGTGAGCTGACCTCTCCTTTTGTAAACAGAAGGACCCTGCTCCCAAAGCCAGCAGCCTGCGCAGGGGACAAGGGGAAAAATTGACATCGTGGTGTGCCAATGGCACTGAAGGCAGCTGAAGAGTGCTGTCTGGCCTGGCAGTCACTCCTCCCCATGCTCTGACGCCTGGACCCAGCCCACAGCAGGTATCAGGGACAGCAAACAGCAGGAACCAAGGACAGGAGACAGCTCAGCTCTGCAAACAGCCGTGCTCAGGCTGGGCAGGTGCCAGGCAGGGCAGCCACATGCGGCACAGAATCTCCCTGACGCAGTACAGAGCCAGCTGAGAGCGGGGAACCCTCCAAGGTCTGCACATGCCACAGCTGTGATGGCCCTGGGACACTGGGAACAGCTCTCCCCCAGTGCCCCTTTGCCTCCCAGGCTCAGCCCCATCAGCTCCGCCTGGTCCCAGGGAACCCAATAATCCCACAGACCTTTAAAAGCAATAGTCAAATCAAGAGGGTGCCAGCACAGCCCCTCTACCATGCCCCTGGTATTCCCATTTCCCTTGGACACCCCCAAAGGCAAAGAAACACACCAGCTCATTAAATAGCCTGCTCTGCTCCCGAATGCCTTTTCCATATTGGACAGCCGACTTTCCGAGCCCTATAAATACCATATTAGTCCCACGTCCCTGGAAGCCCAAAGGCAGGCTCCCATCCAAAAAGCCACCGAGCTGCTCTCTAGTCTAAATCCGTAATGCAGAAACGCAACTTATTCCATGAGATCCCAAGTGGGAAACCTGGCTGGGGAACATAAGTACTAATTTATGTCAATTAGATTATCTTGAATGGAATATTTAGTATTTTTAATGGAACATTTTTTAATTACTGCTCATGGGTACTTTGTAGCTGTTGGAAACTCTGATCTAAATGATTATTTTAATGAAAGATTGCCAAAGGACTCACATTCGAAACTCCTACGTAGGATAACAGCGGGACTGTTTTCCCTGGGCTGGCCAGTCCTCATTTCCCTGTCAGGGCACTCAGGGTAATGCCAATTAGCACAGCTACAGAACTGAATGAGGCCAATTGCTGAGGGTGTTCACCACAAATCCGACTGTGGAGCCTCCTCAGAAACAGTCTGAGCTGATGGGCTCATATGGACAGCACAGGAACCTTCAGAAAAGGACATCTCCATATTTGTGTCAGGACCCTGAGGACACTAATGGGTTTAACTGCCCTGACCAGTCCCTCCTGTATCCCCACCTGCTGCCCATTGGCAGGGGCTCCCTTTTAGCTGAGCCTTGAGGTCCCTCTCTTCCCCTCTGCTTGTTGTTGTAGGTGCAGCCTTCCATACAGCTCTTGCTCCCTACACTGCAGGTAGGTCTGTCACCAGCCCTGTCTCTGTGGTGCACCTTGGATTGATGTAGAACCCTTGCTGCTCCCTGGCACATGTTACGTGTGCTGGTGGGATAAAGAAGAATTGTTGGTAATGTTTTGTCACCTGAAGAAAGTTGAATTTGGGATGCTGTCCCAGCTTCTGACCAGTTTTTCCCTCTTGAATCAAGTAAATTAAATCTAGGGGGAAAAAAAAATACATTAAGATCCTTAAACTACTTCTAAAGGTCACGTTTCTTCTCTGTTCAAGTTGCCAAATTACAAAGTCTCATCCAAGAAACCCTTCCACACACATACATCTGTGCCTATACAGCCCTTTAAATCGTCATTAGTGACCCCTTTTCCAAAGAGAGAGCTGCAATTTCAAGTGGAGAAGCAGATTGATTGTATTTATAGTCTGGTTTTATCTCTCAGCCAAAATACACAAACCCACGGAGCAGGATCCCCACACTGCCATTTGTTTATTGCATGGCATTGCTTTCCCATTCTCCTGGAGAGGTGAATCATCCTCACTGCTGAGCTCACCCTCTCCAGTCTTTGGGCCACAGAGCACTTGATGAGGGTCAGCAGCCTTGGTGTTGTGCTTTAGGAGGTTAAATGCATTTACATGATGCATTTTGGCAGCATGGAAGATTCTCTTTCAGCTTGTCCTCTGCTGTGGTGTCAGGGCAAGCCCTCCAAAGCCCAAATTGTTGCTGGATGTGGTCAGTTGAAACTCCTGACCTAGTTTCCCAAAATCGTGTGGTTGGCTTAGAAAATCAGATTTACTTTTTTTAAAAAATGATTGTGTAGTCTTTGCATTAAGTTCTGGTTTGGGGAATTACTAGAGAGACTCCAGTTGCAATTTTGCATTTCTCTTCATTGTCATAAAGGTGTTTTTGTTGCACTACACAACTAGGGAAACTGCTTGCCTCTAGCAGCTAGGAAAAACACCAAATATTTTGACACTGTGGTTCAAAAACAGGGATATGTGGATAGTTAGAAGTTGCTGTTATTCCAGATTTTCTGGAGTGTTCCAGCAATTCCAGATCCTCAGACCCACATGCAGTATCAGGTGTGTTAGGAGGGCATGGGCTGGCAGTGACTTGCTTGGGGTCAGTCTGGGCTCGCTGTGTGGCTGCGCCCAGCTGCTGGGGTGGCCTCCTACAGTTGCCCACTTCTCACTCCTCAGCTTTTAGCAGCATGTCTGTTCCATATAAGCTTGTTTACAGATTTGTCCAGGTTCTGTGCTCCTTTGCAGCTATTCACTGACATCCCTTCTTATTTTTCTGCCTGGGCAGCTCCAGCCCATACCCCAAAGGGAATGTGGGCAGGAGCAGTTTTATAACCTGCTGGAAGCTAAAAAAGGCACGGTGCTCTGGGCAGCTGCTGAGTAGCACCCACACCTTGTCCTGCAGGCCCCCAGCTGTGTCACCCTCCCCTTGCTGTTCCCATGCCAGTCCTGTCCCTGGCATCACAGTGTGTTTGGCAGAGGGCAGGCCGGTGGGACTGGGGGTGTGTGAATGTGGACGGGCTGTGGGGGCAGGAGCAGTTTATTATTTATTATTTATTTATTGTTGCCAGTGGATACTGATACCAGAGTACCAATTTTAACTGCAGCTGTAAGGCTGCACAGAGGACAGAACCAGCATCTCTTGAAGCAGTCATTGGGGTTTTATTTCCACAGGAAATGTTCATAGCAATATCTCAGGTTGCAGTGCTCCCAGTGTGTCTGGAGCACTCTGTTTTCTGATCAAGCTTACTCCTAGGAATTGGGAAAACAGATCTCTGATTAAAAATGGAAAAGCAGTAATTGGAAGGAACGTTGTGTGTTGGATTTTACTAAAAAGATTTTTTTTCCTGTTGATACACCAGGTTGTTTTGCTGCACAGCTTGGCCTTGGAGCCAGGGCTCACTGGTGCTGCAGACAGACTGTGCCAGGGACTCAGCATGGCTTGGTTGCTTTGCCACCCTGGTGGCACACTCTGTGGCAGCTGCAGAGCTGCCTGCATGGCCTTCCTAATGCTCAGTGCTCATGATTCAAATTTTTACAATACTCCAGGGCAGCCTCAGGCAGGGATGCTGGGCCTTACAGCCCCACTTAATTTCCGCTACATACTGTGCTAGAATTAGTTTAGGCACCTGCTGAAACTAGAAATGTTTCTTTCCTTAAAACCAGACACCAGCAGCGGTTAATTACCACATCCCAAACTGACACAGTTCAATCTTCACAGAATTATTCCAGCACCAGGTCTGAGTCTTTAATAGGCATACTTCTGGCTATTTTTATTATTTTGTTATATTACAAAAGCAATTATTAGCCCAAATCTCATTTTCCTTGTTAGTAAAAAAAACACATTGCAAGAACTTATTGGGGTGAGTTTTCCTTGTGCTTTCTTTATGTGGACTTAACTGATCAGCAAATGCAGCTGCACAAGAGCCAGCTCTCACAGCCCCAGAAACAGGGCTATGGCAAGGTGGGGGCTGTACCAAATTAATTTCTGTGTATTGAGCCAGTATAACAGATATGCATAGCTCTATGTGTGCATGTAGAGTCTACTATATGGAGAATCCTCATGGAATCATAGATTGGTTTGGGTTGGAAGAAGCCTTAAAGATGGTCTTGTTCCAGCCCCCCTACCATGGGCAGGGAACCTTCCACTAGACCAGGTTGCTCAAAGCCCTGTCCAGCCTGGCCTTGGGCACTTCCAGGGATAGCATCCACAGTTTCTCTGGGCTACCTGGTCCAGGGCCTCACCACCCTCACAGCAAAGGACTTCCTTCTAATATCTAATCTAATCTACTCTCAGTTTGAATCCATTCCCCTTTTTTGTGTCACTCCTTGCTCTTGTGGGAAGTCCCTCTCCATCTTTCTTATAGGCTCCCCACTTGCAATGTGTATATACAGACCTGAAGGAGTTGCTTTTGAACAACTTTTGGATGTGTAATTGAAGTGGAAAATCCCATAGTTAGAATTTTCTTGATGCTTGGAAAAGTGGAGTGTTATAGAAGTGACTGCTGTGGATATATGTGAACTAAGCAATGAAAACTGTGAAACAAGCATTGGAGTCAAAATACCTAGAGCCAATCCCTGAGCAGACCTGAAGTGCAGATGACACAAAGCTAACTAGGGACTGGTTTGGGGAAAAAATAATACATGGAATAACAATGAGCAGTAACTTTCCCACAAGCAACTGTCGCCTAGCTGAGAGTCAAGCACCTGTATTGTACTATTGCCTCTCCTGACTATGCACTTTAGGTTTTGTGATACTAAAGTCCTCCTAAATCCTTTCTGAAGCAGAGATCTTGGGCAGGAACAAGTGCAGTACTATGGGTACCTGTAATCCCAATGGCATCCTGTGCCCTGCAGCAGCACTGCTGCTCTGTTTGATCTGTCAGCATGTGCAGCTGTATGTGTGCCTTGCATGTCTTAGAGATTGGCTTCACAGACATGTTGGGACAGAGGATGTGGTTGAACATGTCTCCCTGTTAAGCTTTCAAGCTCTGAAGGTTTTTGTTCTGTTGATAAAACCCAAACAAAAACTCAGCTCATAGATTAAGAACTAACTGCTTTAAAATTAGCCCCATTAAGATCTCACCCAGGACCCACAGTCCCTATACACACTGTCTGACACTGGATTCCAGAGTATCTGTGTGTGCAACACAAATTAGGGAACAAAAGAAGCTTTGTATCAAAATAGTTTATTAAAAACAATAAAACTTCACTGAAGCTTGCTGTCTTCAAGACAGAATTATGACATTGCAGCATTGAACACAATCATAATCCACATATAAATATAATACTATACAGCTCCTGTTCGCCTTGGCCAAGTTCTGCCCTCAGTCTGGCCCCACACAGCCCTGCTGACACAACCCAGCCCTGCATACTTTAGCTGCAGAACCTGTTCCTCTGGGAACTGAGTTATTATATCCCTTCCTCCCCTCACAGTGCTGTTACTGTGAGGAGGTTGCACAGAAACCCAGCACAGCCCTTGGCAGCTCGAGGCAGTAACAGAACCGGTGTGAGCACACCGAGCCACCGACAACAGCAGCGCTGGGGGATGTTTAGGAAAAATAAATAGGCAACCAATTACTCAAGTTCCCAGCACTGCCCCAGTGCAGAGAGCAGCTTCTGTTCACAAGAAGGAAGCTCTGTCCGGACCTGCCGCATCGCTCCTGGGCTGTGACAGAAGGGCTCCTGCACCAGCACACTTCGGTCTAACACACAGCCAGCTCTCACTGCAGCACTGGCAGAGAAGGGCAGTGCCAGCAGTGGCTGGCACACTTCTGCCATCTCCCCTGAACACCCTCCAACAGCACCACTCTGGGCCATCAGCTCTGCATCAAAGTCAGGGTTTGTCCTTGCACCATGGCAAACAGACTGAGCGCTCAGTGCCTCAGCCTTTCGGGTCAGGATGCTGCTCATGAGCTGTGGCTTGGCTTCCTCACCAGCCCAGAGGCTGCTTCTCCCTCCTCTCCATTGCTCATGTGCCCTGGGCTGCTCTGCTGATGGGTGTCTTCTTGCACAGTTCCTGGTAGAACTCAGATTCCAAAAAGCGTGGGTAGGAGTTATTCTCCATTAAGCTGTAAACTCTCTTCTGCGCTGCACTGAAGCAGGTATGGGTGGCGTCCTGAATGTTCTGTGCGATCATGTTCTTGGTCTGGAAGTCTATGTTTATCTGAAATACACAAAGAGGAACATTACTACTGAGAATGGAATTCAACTAAGTGTAATATACAGTACAACTTCTGAAGGGGTGAAAAAGGCAAGATCCTATTACTACAGGGTCAAATTAATGGAGAATTTAAAAAAGAAAATTATTCTTTTGCACAAAGCCAAAAGTAGTTCAGATGTGTCTTTTCTGTTAAAATGGAGATTCTCTGCAATGATGCTTGTGCCATTTTCCACCTCAGTGAAAAGGCAGTTGCACTCAGACCCAGACATTAGCAGTGAGGTATATAACAATGCAGTTTGATATCTGTATCCTGAGTTCAAAGAAATAATGGCTGTAAGAATTCACAGAACAGAGCATTTATGTTTAACCAGGTTTTCTTTACCTCTTTGGGAGCCTCCTTTTCAATGAAGTCATTGTAGATTTTCTTTGCTTTCGATGTCAGCTTCTGGGGTGACTTCGTTTTCTTGAAGTCCTCACAGGCCAACCAGAACTCGATGTTCTCTTCACAAAACTCAGACTTCAAAAAAGCTCGGAAAGCAGCAAGACCATCTAAGGAAAGAAAAAAATACTCGCCATCAATTAACTATTTCAGGAATCTTGATTTTACCTGTTGGTCACATCAGTTTCTACCAAAATGTTTTGCTCTAGGTCTGTTATTTTCAGTGACATCATGGCGATAAAAAAATTCCATCATTTATGTTTGCGAACAAATTAACGCTTCAACATTAAAGCTTGGCAGGTTTTACTTTGAGTTTGCCGTTTCTTAGGCAAACACAAAAAATGAAACTATTTCTAGTTGATATGTTTCCTCCTGTGATGCCTGAGAATACATTAAAAAAATCCACTTCTCTCAAGATAAGGTCTCCTCTGTTAACCTTTACACTGCAGTAAATACAACTGCTACAGTACTCTGGAATATTATTTCAATGGAAAGGATGACTCAAGCTCAAAGAGCAAATAGTAGTATTATTTCTTAGTCTTTTTGCTTTGCTGTTGAATGCTGCTTCTTGTAGAGCTACAGTAAAACCCCAAGATCACTGAACCTGTGCTGCAGAATCCTTCCCACATTACAGGAAAGTGTTTGCCTTGGTTATACAAGCTCAGGGAAAAAATGCCCTTTTCCCATTTGGCAAAGCCAAGCTGATAGGAATGATTCTAGCTACAATGGCTTCAAGAAAAAAAAATCTACTACAATGAGGTATTCTTTGTGTTACTATTATTTTACAATTTAAAAAAGCCACTTCTATGTATTTTGGCTTTGAACTGTTAAAAACGTTTAACTTGCAAGACCAGAATCAAAGCTCTTTACATGAGAGCTACAACACTGACATGGAAGGAAGCAAACTCTTACAGACATATAAACCTCTCCATCCCTTTGCTCCCAAATGTTACTTTTTGAAGAAGAACTTACATTTGTTAGCAAGAAGTTCGTCAAAGGCTTCTGACCACAGCTGGGCTTCTTCAGGGGAAGGTCTGCAGAAAGAGAGGGAGAACATCAGATTACGCTGCTCAAGCTTTACTGCCTTTGTAGAACACTTGAGTTACTTAAACAAAGTCTCTTTCTCACAACTTACCTGAAGTAGTTGCGGTGTTTCCCTGCCTTCTTAGATTTCCTTTTATTAGAATTGGCAGAGTTCTGCAGGAAGTAGCTCAGTCTTGTTTTCCAATCTTTAATGCTGGAAGAAAGAAGAGGGAGATGCTCGTTAAAAATGACAGCTCGCAGAGCTTTAGACAGCAGCGCTTTCCCTGAGGCGGCTCCTGCAGCAGGAGTCACGCACAGCCCCTGAAGGCAAGGAACTCGCTTCCCCTCCCTCGGGCCGGGG
>NW_008237239.1:2630171-2647014 GCF_000691975.1 Corvus brachyrhynchos | reverse complement strand
TGCGGGCGGCACCGAGCCAGGCGCGCCTGCCTGTCTTCCCAGTAGAGCAAAATTTGCCTCTCCTCCGCATCACGTCTCTTTTTCCCCTTTATTTTGTTTTTCCGTATTTCGCGCACTCCCCCCTCCCCCCACCTCCTTCTTGGAAATCTGTTGGCGTGTCACACCGGCAAAGGGCTGGCTGTCCTTTCCGTCAGCCAGAAATATACCCTGCTCTTCTGGAGGTGTTTGTATTAAGGTTATTCAGATTTTTGAGTGTGGCCAGGACGCGAAAGAGGAAGGACTTAGCCGTATTTCTTCAAAAAAATGAAGTAACCCTAAGTTTGAGCGTACGGTGCTTTTGGTGCGGCCCCTCTGCTAATCCCGGCTGTGGATCCCTTCCACCCCGTGCCTGCACAGGGTTTAGCTCTGTGCGGTGTTGCCACCTACCCGTGAATTGTGTAAATTACCCCTAGCACTGGAAGCTGAAGTTTCACTGCCTTTCTCGAGCCCTCAGCTTGTTGAAAAGGCCATGTGGTCCTTCTCAGCCGTGTCCAGCTGGAGGGTATCACGTCCAAAGAATTTGGATTTAGGAACTATGTGAGTTTCTCTTTAACTTCTCTCTGCTTTTCTGCTCTTTTCTGTGCATGTGTCTTCCTCTCCATAGTACCCTAGAGCCTTTCTTTCCTGCCACAAAAAGCAGTGTTCAGAGAGACTGACTCCCAAAAGCACCATCTGACTTCAACACAATCACGTAGCATAAATGTCTGATCCTTTTAGGTAATCGCTGTAGCCTTACAACCTCTGCTAGCTGAACGCTCACAAGCTGCACAAAAGCATTTTGCTTTAAATGAGATGTCTGTGGAAAAGGAATGCCATTTAATTTGTGACAGCATTTAAACGACTTTTCAGTGCTGCTGGTTGTACTTTGCAGTATATATTGATGATCTGATAGGAAAATAAAGTTCCAGCCTATAAATTTTACCAAACCGCTTTACATGATTTTTGTAACAGGTAGCTCTTAGTCCTGTATATGATATGTACGTTTTCTAAAGGGCAATTATTGTGAGGGCGCTTACCACAGGAGAAAGAATGGGAAGAGTAAGGCTCTAAGTGCTGTAAAAGCCTCCGTTCCAGAAACTTTGTGGGGTGAAGTTGCCAAAGCGAAGAGCGGGGCAGGCAGTGCCTGGATGATGGATGGGTGTGTGCTGACTGCCTTCTAGTGCTTCCACTGTCACTGCAGCGCCAGGGCCAGGCGAGCCGTGCAGCTGTGAGCTTGTCAGGGCTGCGGGACAGCCTGTGACACTCGGGAACACTGCCCGCACGTGCGAGCCTGGCACAGGCAGCCTTGAAAAACACAGGGAAGCTCAGCCCTGGGCCTTCCCCACGCTGGAGCCTCTGCAAAGGATCAAATGATCTGCAAAGGAGAACAGCACGTTCCCACCTGCCACCCGACTTGCAGATTTCCCCAGTTTGGATGCTGGTTTCGAGTTTCTTTCACCTGGTTCTCAAAGATGAATGGGGGAAAATGTGCCAGCTATTGGCAAGTGGAAAACTTCAGAGTCTAGCAAGCTACAGGAAGGTTTGCTTAAGCAATTACATTTTGGGAGCTTACCTGTAGCACACCAGAGATCCTGCAGATGTTTGAAGCCTGACAAAATGTTTTCTTGGTGATCCTAGAGGAGGCTTGCAAGGGTAGAGCTGGGATATTCCCAGCATCTGCCAAGTTGTAAAGTTGGCAGTAGCCAGCATATGGAAAATTGCAGCATGAATCATGTATTTATCTGATACTTTCTATTTCAAACTTTTTAATTGCTTCTTTCAGAAACCCATAAAATGGAAGTGCCAGTTAAGGAAGGCAGTTATAACATGTGTAACATCTTCCACAAGTGGAAAAAAAGCAGGTAAAAAATTAAGCTGAATATGGAAGTGTGAGGTTAGATGACCTTATAAAACATTCTTGTTGTAACATTTGGTTTAAAAACTATTTAGATTAAAGTTGAATTTTATCAGCTGCATTAGATATATTTTGGGTTATATATTTATTATACTTTTAAAGTTGTGTTTTCCAGTAAAAGAGACACTACAAAATACTTTCTTGCTTCTGGTGTGTTTTCTGGCTGGGACACTTTTCCAGGACATCAATTACACATCTGCACGATAAAATGTGTTTTCCATTTATGTTCAAAGACCAAGAAAAGGCATCTGAGCTCCCACAATGCTGCCAGTATGCTGTGCAAGGATTCAGTCAGGGCTGGGATGGCAGGGAAGAGGCTGCTGGCAGGGGGCCAGCAAAATTGTCCCCTTGAGAGCTTCGCCAGGTGCAGTGGGCATGAAGTGGCCCTGAGTGGCTGCACTGCCTGCAAGAATGTTTGGGCTCACTGAGCAGTTTTAAAGGCACCAAACCCAAATATTACTTCATTTTATCAATTTTTGGTTTTTCAAAGCAAGATGGCAAAATGGCTCGGGTTGTTAGCTTGCCTTTCTGATGGGGAATCTGTTTCACACCAGTGGCACCATACGTTGAACGGGCAAAGGAGATTTGGCATCTCAGCTCTGTCCTGCACTCTCTCTTGCAACAGTATATTGAAAATCTCAGGAAAATTAGGAATTGCAGTTTTAAAGAAAAGCCCCAGATTGCAACTGCAGCACAGGTTCAGGTGTGTTAGCGCAGCACAGCGCATAGTTCTGCTGGAAAATAAGCATCTCCGAGCTGTGATTCCTTTCCTTGGGAATGGGGCTGAGTGACTCCAAGCAGTGCCCAGAGCAGCACTGCAGATCTGCCTGTGGGTGTGCTGACCTCTGCCCTTTGGAAACAGGGAAGCTCTTGGTAGCTGAGGACAAACGCAAATATAGTGCCCAAGCTTTTCCTTTACGTCCTCCTTAAAGCTTCCATCTATTTCTGTCCCACTAATCTCATTGACGAGGGGCAAGGCCGAGGGAAAGTGGTGGGAGGAGGGAGCCTGTAGCCCAAACTTTCCTGTTGAAGTCGGTGACAAATTTGCCATCGCCTGCAGCAAAATCTGATGTCAGACATTTAATGGCACAAGCGCTCACCCTGGAGATCACACTTTGCTTTTCAGAGCCTTTCTTGAGAATGTTCTGTTCTTTTTCTGCTTATACAATTCCTGCGGGCACCAGGGATGGCTGGATGTACAGGGGACTGTAACACAGGCAGTAAACATCCCGGGAAGAAGATTGGGATTTTTCCATCTCGGTTACGTTCTATGTCGCAATAGCTACGCTGATCTTTTGAAGTCCCCAGTGAGTTGTTCTTACTGAGTGATACTTAAATCCGTGTCTGCATTTTGTGAAATGCCAACCCTTGTTTCTTTCTTTTGCTTGACTTGTAGGACACAGGAAAAGTGGTCCAGAGTTTATAGCTGAGTTTCATAAAGCCAGGAGGATAGAACATGCTTTTGCATGGTAGTTCAAATCATGCATGGGAACTATTTGAGGGACGTCTTACTGAACCCTCAGCTATGACTAACTGAAAAATCATATTCAAAAGAAGGAACAAGATGTTGAGCCAAGTCTTTTTGCTTTGTAATGCAAATTGCAAATGGCAGGTATTTTTATTGTTCTTGTACGTACAGCTGTACGGTCCTGTGCTGTGTCCATGGAATGATTCATGTAAGCATCAGAACAGGAGATCACCAAAGCACAGCACATCCTGACCTTCTGTTCTTCCCTCTCTTTCAGGCTGTGTCTTCTCTGAAGTGCAGGGACTGATCTGCATCAGTACAGAGGAGCACAGAGGTGCCCAGCTACAGGTGCCAGCGAAGGTTTGTGCTGTGCATTGCTAAAAAACAGCAGCCAAGCATGAGCTCTGTGGTAGGGCACCACTTTCTAGATGAATATTATGATTATGAATATTAAAACTGCCACTCTTTTTGATTTTCTTACTAAGTGAAGAAGTTCACTCAAACCCTTAGTCTAATTCTAATCCCGTTCATTGCATTCTGCCTTTCTAGTTTCTGTGAGAATTTCAATTACATGTAGTAGGGGGTGTGGTTTTCTTTGGATTTTTTTTGTGGTTGTTTTGGGTTGGGTTTTTAAATTTATTTTTCTTTTGTTTGTTTGTTTGTTTGTGTTTTTTCAATTGCTTGAAGATTGCTGAAGTCAAGTTGTTGCATTCTCTGACTTTGGCCCTGCCGGCTGTTGTATTTCCCTCAGTATAATTTTCCAGTCATAAACCTCAAAATGTGCAAATCACCAGAAGCCATTTCTGGATCTAAATTTAACTCTACTATGGATTAACACTAACCGGGACCAATTAAATGCTAAGTCTTTCCTAAATAAAAAATAAAATATATCTCATTACAAATGGATCTTGTTTCACTTAACAGCAAAATCCTCTGAGTAATGTATAAACTAGACAGAGTTCTCTGAGAACTCATCAGTCCCAGCCCTCAGCCACCTTGTTTTACATAAACACTGACATTAGTTTATAAAAGTTCTAAAAATAGAGCTGAAATTTGTCAAGTGGATCAGCTGGGACTGTATGTCTGCTTACAGTATTGCTGTTGTGTGGATGTGTACGTCTCTGTTTAATGATGCTGTGAAAAGAATGTGAATTTAGGCTTTGAGCCTAAATTGTGATTCCCCCTCTGCCCCTGGATATTTGGAAATGTTGGTTTTGAAGGGGATCCTGGACAGCAGCAGGCAGGAATTGGAACAGCAGGTTCCCTGGGAAGCAGGGATGGCTGTCCTGCTCGTGTCAGATCTGCTTTATCCCTTCTGTAAAGATAAGCTGAAAGGAGACTGCATTCTAAAGGACAGGACATTCTCATATTCCTTATGCCT
Source organism: Corvus brachyrhynchos (assembly GCF_000691975.1). Lineage (NCBI taxonomy): Eukaryota > Metazoa > Chordata > Aves > Passeriformes > Corvidae > Corvus > Corvus brachyrhynchos. The sequence goes on along the minus strand of NW_008237239.1, from coordinate 2,642,232 downwards.
TTTGTCAATACAGAAAGCAAACAGCTTAGCAAGAAGAGGGGCATTTTTGACAATGAAGTTTTCTTAGCAGATACGAGCTGGGTTACACCATCTCAGGTGAAGAGAGATGATTAATCTTGTTTGAGGTTAGCCAGGTGATGCAGAACACTGGCTCCATGTTCTGTTCCAGCTGCAGCCTGTTTTGCTCCTCCCCCCTCAAAGCCTGTATTTGTTAACCTGGGTGTGCAGAGGGACATTAAATAATCAAATATGTTTGTTAAATCTGGATGTGGGCACCACCTTTATCAAATTATCTGCGCATAACACAGTCAGCACACAGCCCTTCTGATGGCTATTTAATCCATGTTAATGAAAGTCTCTGCAAATACCTGAATGAGGTTAGTCAGATATTGATTCAGAAAGTCTCTGTGGCTTAGAGAATCAAACCCTTTTACAACTCCCACAGGTGAATACTGTCAGGAGCACAACAGCAAGAAAATTAGAAATTAGAGCATAGGAGTATAACTATTTGTGCATCACCTTAAAAGTTCAAATTAAAATAAAAATTGAAAATAGTAAGTGAAAACAAGCACTTCTTTTGAAATGGGGATCAAATGTCATTCTTATTTTGTGATGGGCAAAAAATTTTAAACAAAACCACTTCTTGGGACACCCTGATCTCCATGCTGGGTAGAACTAGCAGAGGTTTAATTAGAATTTCTTAGTGGAAAATAAAAACTGTGGCAAAATATCAAATTTGTCAGAGGAAATTTTTTCATTTCTTTAAAATTATTTTAGAGTGATATTTTCTCTTTATCACCTTCAGTGTTGCAGTATAGGCTTTTTGGTGAAGAGTAGAAAGGTAATGAATGTCTTTGAGATGCGGTAAAGGCTGCATGGTAGTGGAGAGGAGAGAAAGCATTTTCTGAGCAAATTTGCTTATCAAAGTCAGGAGACATCTCAGGAAGGGCAGTCTTACGCCCCTTCTAGTCATCACACTGTCAAAAACTATTTCAAAATTTGTAAGTTAAACTCTCTGGAGTTCGAAAAGAATGAAGATTTCCTGTACAAGGTTATTAATCCCACAGTGGTGCCCTGGACTACTCCCAGAGCAAAGGCTGGGAGAGAAGGGAAGGACAGGGTGATATTCATCCTCATCAAAGCATAGAATTTCCCTCCTGGCTGTTTGAAGAGTACACTGAGGAGGTCAGGCCATAACCAGAGTGTCTTTGGGCCAGTCTGGAAGAGAGACATAGCCAAGTATCTTGACAGATTAGTCATTCCCTTCATGACAAATATTGCAAAATAGTATCTCCATCCTCCAAGCGCTGTAGGCAGGTACATGGTTCCTCTAGAACATTTTTCTATTAGTTCAGCATTCAAACAGGCCTACAGAGCAGAGCAATTAATTGCTGACTTTAGGTGAATCATTCCAGGTGGAAAATAGCAGTCCAAACCCATAAAAATATGTGGAGAGAATGATAATGTCATTTCTTGTGTTTGAATGCATGTTAGGTAAAATTCCACAGAAATTAGTGAAGCTCTCCTTGCTGATATTGCAAGATGTGCTAGATGTACTCAGTCCTTAGTGTCACAGCAAACAGCAGGCACAGGTAATTTTGCTTTAAAGAAACTTTTTTTTGGCTTCTTGCAGTGCTAGGAAATGTCAGTGCAGGAGTGCACATTACTACAGGTAGCACTCAGAATTTTGAGAGGCTGCAAATAACTCATTGACTGTTCTGGCAAAGTCCTTTTTAAAGAGGCTGTAGTTAGTGCCACCATGCGACACAACCTCCAGTGTTCTCTACATTAACTGCTTGGGATTTCTCAAGGATGCTCTTCAAGGATTGCTTGATGCATCATTGAGAAAGGAGAGCAAGAAACCTGAACTAACAAAAGAATCAACAAAATCTACCATTTTTTCACTTAAGCACTAACATGTACCAAATAGACAATTTAAAGGGAAAAAAGGAGGTCTTGCCAGTTCTTAAAGGATGGGGCAGGTTAATTTAAGGTGACAGGGAGGAGAGTCGAACTCATCTGTTCAGCACTTCTCTCCTGGCAGGTTCATCTTTTCCAAGATGCACAGCTACTGCAGAGGAGAGGGTGCTCGGTGATGTTGGCTGTGATTTCACCTGCTCCTTCCAGGAAGCTTCTCTTAACTCTTTTAAAAACGAAACCCACTGTGTGGCAGTTTGTAAACACACACTTCAAACCAGGATTCTTCCGTACTTTTTCTGATGTGTGCTGCTCTGAGGGGTGACACGTGAGCTGCAGTTCAAGCTCTGGAACGATGAACTTATTTCACATTTAACATTAAACTGGTATTTAGTTGCTATGGGATTTTCATTTTTCAAATCAAGTTGTTTACCTAATGTCTTTGTTTTAAGTAAGCTTGTTTTTCTGGTAGTTTTCCAACAAAAACTGTTACTTGAAGACTGGGACAGCATTCCTGGCTAGTGTATAACTGAGAAAGAAACCAAGGACAAGAGGGCTCACATAAGCTCTCTGGGATATATGTGAACATGTTAGGAATTATAAGATGCATAGGTAAATTTCAAGGGGTAATGGAAAGAAGAACAAAAATCATCTGGAGGAAATTACCTTCTGCTGTGGTCTATACCAGTGGTCACAGCATTGATTATCTTCTGCTTGCTTTGGCTACAGGAGAAGTGAGGACAGTTTTTTCCATGTATTATGGAATTATTCCTTCTTTGCATATGTACTTTCTTTGTTTCAGACAAATACTCCAATCCATGTGCAGTAAGCAGCAAGGAGAGATTTGGAAGTGGGTACAGATTAAACACATGGGAAGCTTCTTGAAGCTGGAGGGTATTTTTGCACTGACAGTTTCTCTGCAAGTAAATGGAGAGTAAAGAAGGATGTGGTGAGGTTCTCTGCTGTGCTTTTGGGTTCACAGCAGGTATTACACAATTGCCCTGTGTGTATCATACAGGCATGGTACTTTGAATATTGTTTACTAGATCATCTGTCCACCAGTATTATTTAATTTGTGTTTATTAAAACAAATTGAAACAAGAGGTTATTTTGTTACAGCTCAAAATGCTCTCAAAATGAGCTGCTTTTGTTTTCTTTGCCAGTTTGCATTTGCATTTATAATGCATTCCTAGCCAGCTCATTTTCTTTTCTGATGGACTTTTTTTTGGTTATAAATACAGCTGAGAAATCAACAGGTTTTTATTAAACTACATCCCCATTTTTTTTCTCCCACATGGGAGGAAATCTAGTAAGACTGGGTTTTGCTTGTCTGTCTGCTTGCTTTTTAAGCTTCTGAGTGAAGAATCAACATATATTTATGATGTTATCACAATGAGTCCTCTTAGAACTGAGGAAAGTGGATCAGGAAAGAAGAGGTACAGTCAGGCCTACAGTGTGCCTGCTGTGGTTTGGGCTGGCTGTCTTGCTGATGGAGCTGGGTTACTATGATGACTGTAGTGGTGAGAAGCAGCCTTTCTCAGCTGTGGCACAAGTGGTGGTGCGGCTTCCCTGCTGGATCTGCCTGACGCCCAGCCAGCTGGCACCTCTGGCAAAGCACCTGGTAGATGGCTGCACCTCCTCTGAGCAAAGCAGCCCTTAGATGTGGACAGGTTGTTCCTTGTTGTCCATGAACCTCACTCTTCCCTGGCGTGACCCAAAATCTACGCTGCGAACGCATATTCAAACACGTTCATGGGCGGAAAGGGAAGCGATTGTATCGAGGCCTGGGAAAGGAGCATTTGCCACTCTGGGTGTGCTGCTCACTGTTTATCTGCCCCTGCAGCCGGCCCAGGATCACGTTCTGTGTGCAACAGCCCAGTGCCAGTGACCCACACAGCTGTGCTGAGTCCCAGCAGCCCTGGCTGGGCTGGGCTTGGCTTGGCAGGCCTGGCTGCAGCCATCTCTTGGTCACAGCTGGCTGCCACCCGGCAAGGGCTGCGTCACCATCCAAGCGCAGAGCTGGGCAGAGCCAGCCCTGCCAGGCTGGGAGCTCCCTTTGGACCCTGTCCCATTCCCAGACAGGTGTGCACTCACGGCTTCTCTTCTACAGAGAAATCCATCTGTGGCTTCTTTCTTCATGTGTGTGAACCACTCAGGCTCAGCAAGAGCTTTGAAGTGGTGCTGGCAGCTGGAAAGTGCCCTCTGAACAATGAGGCTGAATGTTTCCCTTTCTGTATTTTTATTTTTATTATTTTACTTTTCATGTTTTCTCTCAACTCTGAGAACTGTGCATTCTGTGCTGCTGTGACTGTGATTCTTTTTTCTCTTTTTCAAACCCTCAGTGAAATAGCAGTACTGGCCCAATGTTTTAAGCTTTTAAAAGCAGCAGGTTATTACCATTTGCAATTGCTCAAATTTAAGGGCGCATTTATTTATAAATATTTACCCAAAGGATAATGACACAAGAAACTGAGAATGTTTTCCCCAATCCTCTATATTGACCTGGTCATGTGGTACCATTTAGCAGATTTACAGCAATTTTCCAGCTCTGTGAGCTCTCCTAGGTAAGAAAGTTGCCAGTGAGCAGCTCCAAGGTTTCCCTTTAGCCAGTAAATACCCTGGGAAAATTGAAAGGTACAAAGCATCCTGAAAATTTCAGGGTGCCTACATTGGTTATTCTAACCTGTGCCGTAGGTTTATCCTTACCCACTTTGCTCTGCATAAGCTGCATGTAGCTGAAAGTCTGATCTGAGGACTGGATCAATAAGATTAAATAGTAATTGAGGTTTAATTGCATTAAAAAATATATACTGTTTAGCAAGAGTATAAAAAGTAGATAATGTAAATGCCAGCAGATATTCTTTTTGCAAAAAAAAATTAACTTTAAAAATACTGTGCTTTGCAGACTCTGAGTTAAAATAGCCCTGTCTGGAATGTAACCTCCTCTGGAGTACATAAAGGAGAGTTGAGTCAGATTTCTACTTTTTTTTTCAGAAATCTAAAAGAAATTGTTATCTGGAAAGCATCCTGTTATTTTTACAGCAACAGAGGACAGTTAGATTTTGCAATCTCAGAAGTTTCTATCTTAGCCTGTATTTTGCCCTGCTGTTAGTCACCCCCTTCCTAGAGGGTAGTGATGAGTTTTGACTTGAACCACAGAATGCTGGGATGCATTTGAGAAACACAATGAAGTTTTAAACTCACTGTGAACAATGCAGAAGAAACTGCATTGTACTAACTCAGGCAGCTGCCTTGACCTGCCTCACCTTTTGGAGAAGTAGTGGTTGTTTTCTGTCTTTTGTCTCACGTCTTTGTCATTAATTAGCAAGGGTTTCCATGCTCAGGGACTTCTTTTCCTTAAGGTACATAGAACCTTTGAATGTTTTCAGCCAGCAATGTAATCACCTTGAGCTTCCTGCTTAATCCACTTGAGGGTTTTAAATAGGTATATTTTTTTAAAGAACCTTTTCACAAAGCAGACTCAAATGCATGTGAAATTATCCTCATCTACAGACAAATTTGATTTGAACTGGAATGTTCTCAGAGTGTGATAACAGCATTTTGTGCGTTTTGGAATCTAGGGTAGTTTTAGGGAGAGAGATTGAGAGCTCCAATGATTCTTTTTCTGAAACCGTTTTGAGGTGAAATCCTCTCTAGGCAGAGATATCCATTTGTGCTGTTTACTTTGCCACAGTCAGCCTTTGTCCAGTCATTACCAGGCTGGGTTTTCATCAGCTCCTGGATAAACGGAGCTTATTTTCTGCTAGCTCTTTAGTTACTCCAATGCCATTTTCAGGGCTGCACAAGGCACTCTCCATTTTCTAGACATGCATTTTGTGAACTGCTGAAACACTACTTTTGCTCCTGTTGCCTTTTTTTATTTTTCCTAACCAGATTTTAGCCAGTAGTTAAATGTGGATGCACTCAAGAAATATTGCGAGTGCTCAAGACGCAAGACAAAAATATCACCAAGTAATTAATGTTTGATGCTTAATTGCTGCCCTTTTTAGAATGTCATGGTCAGAGCCACTAGAAAAACGTGGTGGTGGTAAATCTTCCACGTTTTTGTGTTATTTCATGCTTTAGTTCCTGCTGGGAGCAGGCTGCGATGTTCATGGGCAGTAGGTCTGTACATGGATACCAAAGCACAGCTGTTTTGGACTTCTCTAACAGGAGCAAGGAGATAGTGCAAAGAAGGGAAATGACAATGACCAAAGGGGTGAAACTACACTTAGGGCATCACTTGATACAAGCAGTAGGAAAGCAGTTAGAATAAAATCAAACCTGTCTTCAACAGGCTGTGGAGATGGGGCAGTCACTGGGTTCAAGTGAATTCATGGACAACAGATCCACAAATAAATCCCTAGAAGGATGGGGATGCTCTAAAATCCCTGTTGTAATAGCTGTGAATGCTGAGCAGCTGTGAGGGGAACAGAGCAAGAAAACAGCTGGATTTTTGTGCTTTCCCTATTTACTTACTTCACCACCACTGGACACCGACTGCAGGGCTACAGAAGGCAGTGCTCTGTCCCACTGTGGCATTTTCTGTGCCCTTAAAAGTTTTATTTATTGCTCAGACCACCACATGATTAGGGCTTAAAGCATTTACTCCTGAAAACTCTACAAGTAAGGACCCTGTATGTGTGCATGATTTTGCTAGACTCAGACCCTATACTTTATTTGGTTAAATAGGACCATGAACATTTACACAGCTATATAAATAATCACATCCAGTTAGTCCTGTCAGCTGAGCCAAAAGAGAGGTTTTAAGTGCCAAGGACTTAGAACATCTCTTTCTAATTTTACCCTGGCTCAAAGTATGTTTAGAAGATGAGGTATAGATAAAATCAGATAAGCAAAATTATTTAGTATCCTGTCACTTGTAAAATGTTTATCAGTTAAAAATAAAAGAGGTGAGAAAAATAAGTTAATCTTTTACAAGAAACAAAACCACAGCTAATGGCTGGGTTCGGAGCCTGTGTTTAATAAGTGGCAGCGGATGATTACAAACAGTCCACAGCGGCTGCTGACAGACATCCTGTTTTTGGCAGTTTGTGCACTGCTCACCAAGACATGCTACCTGCAGAGGTAGCAAATCTCCATGTGCTGTCTTAGCTGGAGCTAATTAGCTGGAAGATGGGTAGAAAAACATGAATGACTCAGCTAGACACTGGAGAGGTTTGGAGGTGTTCCAGCTGATTGGTTTTCTGGTAGAAAAGGCTGATTCTTTCAAAGGAAAACATCTTCCTAGGATTTACAGTCTCAATAAGAATGTCTTTGGTGCTCTGCCCAGACTATTCCCCCACTTTGCCAGGCTCTCTGGCAGTCACCAGGCAGGTGGTACAGAGGTGAGCTCTTCCCCTCTTCTTCTGCTGGGTTTGCAGTGGCTCCTGTCTGCTCTTGCAGCCAGTGACCGTATCTGTCCTTCCAGCCACATCAGCTGACTCTGTTGGCTGTCCAAGTCTACCACTGCAGATTATATTTTTTCATATGTTTGGAATATTTTGCAGGCTGCATAGAAAATATTCCAGGCAGCTGCATTAATATACAAAGACCCTGGAGGCAAGAGAAGCCCTTAGAGAAAATACAGCAGATACTTTTTTTCTCCTGCAAGAAAAATGTCAGTAGGTTCTTGTTTATTGATTTGGAAATCAGGAGGGATTTTCAGTGTTTTCCTGAAATATTTCCAACTGACACTGGGTTATTCCTGCCCTTAGCACTGCAATAATATCTAATGGCATATGCCAAGCTTCACCCCTAATTTGTTTATGAAACAGGACTTGTGGCACAAAGGAAGCTGAGAAAGGTTCCTATGCAAAAATGTATTAGTGGGTTTCATAGCTTATGGCATACATCAAATCTACTGATTCATGCTGCTTGTGGGGAGACAGGGGCAGAAAAGAGAAAAGAGAAAGCCTCAGCAGCCATCTGAGAAGAAGAAAAAGCACTGCCACAGCACTTCAGTGACAATGCAGAGACCTGCCAGGAAGGCACCTTGCAACACCAGGCTGCTGCATTTCTCCTTTGCCAAGTCTGTTCATCTCTTTCGATATCTCATTTTTTATCAAACACTCCTTTTAAAAGATCACGGGATGTGTGTTTTACTGCTTTTGCAACCATGAGTATCACTGGAATGACAGGGCAGGAACAAACAACTATGTGTTCCTCTTCACTGGGAAATAGTTCCTTATTTCAGTTATAATGTTTGTAAATTTTTTGGCTCCAAGGTGCACAGGTTCTCCATCAGAGAGATTTTTTTTGTGCTTGGGAATTTATATCTTTGTGTCATGGATGTCAAAACTTTGCAATGACAAGGCAATGAAAATGTTGAGCTCAGCAAGTTGTATTCCAGGTAAAAGATTGGAAGAAATGTCAGCCATGGACTTGCCCTTCCTGGAAGGCAAGACAAGATTTTACCTCAAGGAGAAACAAAGAAGTCACTTCTGTTTGTTTATCCCAGTGTAAGGACTAGTTTATCCTGAGGGTGGGAAGTTTGGATTTGTCTCTGTCTTTTCCATATGAAAACTACTGTACTAATAAGGAAGGAACGAAGAAGAAAAATGGGGCAATTGCTTGACAATTAATTCTTGCAAAAGAGAAAAAATATGTTTACAGAATGATGTTTATATTATGGGATGGAACAACCATTAGTGACTTTAAACATGAGCCATTTCAGCCTCTGTAACTCCCAGATGTTTCTGCTGGAAGAGGCCAGCTGTCCCTCAGCCTTATTCCTTGTGCATCCAAGAAAGGGATGTGGAGGGATGGGGTTTCACCTGACAGCTGAACACACCAAATGGTGATTTGCTTCTGCAGGGGGTGGTCTTGCTGCTCTGGGTCTAGCCCTCATGGAGCCTCTGGGTGTGATTCAGCTGGCTACTCCAGTGCCAAACTGGTGCTTTTGTGCCTTTCCCAGTCACTATATCTGAGCTGTGAGAAATAATGGGAAGAGGTAAAGCTCCTGTAGGTGCTTCTTTATGTCCTACACTGCCTTGGCTGGATGACATGATACCCTAAGAAATGTGGAGATTACTGCTGTGCAAATTCCTTGCCTGGAGTTTGGGACACCTACAAAAGGATATTCTGAGGGACAGACATTTAGAAGGAAAAATAGGTGTTTTGTGGATCAAATGACTTCTTTTTGGTGATAATCGATGCAAGAAGAATGACGCCAGTTTTTAAAACTGTGTTGTAACAATGAAAAACAGGGTTGTAGGTTGAAAGATTGGAGGTGGTCTCATGGCACAATGTTTAGTCTGCATCTGGAATCATGACCTTTTCCCCTTGTTTTCCTGGGGACTCTAATTATTAAAAGAAAAAAAAAATGTCCAACACAGCAGCTGGATCAAGCAAAAGATTTCAAAAAACTTCCCTGCCCTGTGAAACATTTCCTTTTAACCCTGAACTGATGGAGACTGGAGAAGCCAGTTGTTATTCCATTCCTTTACAAGCAGAAAACACCAGGCTTTCCATATTTCTGATCAGCAGATTTCACCATGGATACAGATGACATAAAATACTCTTTTTTGCTTTTCGTTATGTGCTCCATTAAAATACACTTGGCACAGCTCAGAGTACTTGTGAGATGGCCAGGTTTTAACCTTCAAATAAAAATACGCCCATGGTTTCTGATTTATTTCTCCTATTTATTGACTTTTTTGCTTCCAAGATAACAAACTAGCTCTTGGGAATAAAGCAACACGTGAGAAACACTGTGGCAGGAATCCCAGTGCAGTGCAGCCTATACAGATGTTCCAGGAGCAGCTGTCAGCCTCAGCTGGGGCTGAGCAGAGGGCTCAGCACAGGCAGGTTGACGGCACTGCTTACATGGATCCTGGCTGGCCAGCAAAGCTGCAAGAGCAGGTGGTGCTGGTGACTTCAGCTGCATTTTATTGATAGATGGAGCTGGGGACAAGGGCTGTAAATATTACTGAAGGGCTTGGCATGGCCCAAAGGCTTGGCTGACAGGGTCCAATAAAATAGGAATGTTTCTGTGTTATATGGGCTGAGCACTACAGACAGGATTGCAGGCACCTTTCAGAAAGCAGGTGCTTCAACAGCACATCCCATCCCTGGTGCAGGGTTTGATCTTGGGATGGGTCCTGCTGTGGTCAGGCTGCAGTGGCCTAGTTTTAGTGCTGGTTTATGATAATGTTTGTTATACACAGGGCACAGCAAGTTTTGTTGGGGGGTGCTTGTTAAAAATAAAAGCAATCCACTTGTGCAGTGAAGATTTCAGTTCTGAAGTTCTCACATTCCTCCAGTGCCTGGGAAGGAACAGGAGACTGGCCCAAGCTCCAAGAGGCATGAACATCTTACATTTTTAGAAGGTACTTTGAAGAACATTAGTATTATTTTGATCATATGCATTCCAAAATCAAAAAGAGATAAGGAGTCTCACTGCAGGAAGATGCTAAAATAATCCAATCTCATATTTAAAAAGTGGAAAACAAACTTCCCAGTATGGTATTTAAAGGCTCTTAAGGCTGCTTGAATTAAATGTTCCTGTCTCTTGCAGTGCAGTGTCAAAAGAATCGACATTCTTAGGATCACAGGTAGATTTAAAATAGCAGAGGAAGGAAGGTTGCCAGAGCTCCTTTTCCAGCAAAGTTTCTTCTCACAAGTTTGCTGGAAAAGAAGCAAGAAATAATAACAAGAGTGTTGTTTTAGCTCCTTTTCTCCAAATATATTCTAAGAATGACCTGAAAAATATTCCTTCTCTAAGGAGGCAGTGAGCGTGCTCTTGCCTCTCTAGGCTCAGTAACGAAGTGAGATTTCCTACAAGAGGAATAAGGTCAACTCCTTGTCTGAGTTTTTTTAAACCAGAAATTAACTGTTAAAAGAACAGCTAGACACCAAATTTCCTACCCAATATTTTGTGGAAGTGGCAGCTTTGTGGGATGTGTGTGAAAGTTGTAGGAATATGATCGGTCCTCTAGAATTAGTGCTTCCTCCTAATTTTAATAAGGAAGCAGGTGCCTCAGAAGGTCTCAACAACTGCCTGCAGACATTCCTACAAGGGAAGTTTTCAGTGCCTACACGAGTGTAAACAGCACTATATAATCTGGTTTCTACTGACTATGTATTTTGGCTTGGCTTTGGTGGTATAAACATTGGAGTTGTGGTTGGTTTGCTGTAAATGGAGGTCATGGGGATGCTGAAAATTCAAAAATGTACTGTTTCTGTCATGTGTCATTTTCTTCTCATCCTTCTGTGTAGGATCACTAGCAGTCAAATCTATTTTACTGTGCAGCTTTGCTGTTTAGAGTTGTTACATATTAGTGGCAAAGTTGCTTAAGGAGTCCAGGAGGGCCTTCTCCTAACAGGAGCCAACCTCAAGGACCGGATTTCCAGTTCTCAGGAAAAGATATCTGTTGTCTCATTTCCAAAACATTCTTCTTCCATTTCCCTTATAATTGCGTGGTACTTCTAGGAGACATTCTGTGTCCTGTATCTCAGCTCTTCTCATAATCAGGCAGAAGAAGTTTTATAAAAGCCTCTTCCAGGGGGATGTTTTTTGAATAACAGCTCTCTGATACTGGAGCAAAGTTGAAGACTAAATGCATTGTTTAGTTTAGTTTATTTTTGGATAGTTGTTTAAGATGGGAAGTTAATACACTTTTGTGCAAGATCACCGTGTTGACCAGAAGATTTAAGATGGTCCCACTTGACATCTGTGTGGTTTATCTGTAAACAGGGGAACCAAAGGGAGAATTATGAGGAGTCATTGACTTGTTTTCTTCATGCAGCTCCAGGCTCAGTGCCAGAGAGGTCTTCCTTTCTGAAACCACAGAAGGCTTTTTGGACATGAAGAGCATCATGGTGACTGTTTGGAGAGAAGAAAATTCTTTCATATAAGCTCAGGAAATTTGGAAGTGCCAAGTGGGCAAGAGAGGATGATACACTTGGGCTGCATGAAAAAAACCCAAAAAGCCAAAACCCCCACATCAGCAATAAGCCAGATTCGAGGAACTGACCATCAAGGAAAGAGATTTAAAAAAAAAAAAAACCAAACAAAAAACCCTCCCAAAACCTACAAAGCCTCCCACACACATTAGAAAAAGCCCTAAACCCAAAAACCCCAAAAGCAACCAAGAAAAGGACAGGATGGTTTGCAGGCAGGAGTTGCTCTTCTGTACTGGAG
>NW_008237239.1:2628032-2630072 GCF_000691975.1 Corvus brachyrhynchos | reverse complement strand
AAGAGTGGATGTGGTGGAAATTCTTCTGTCTTCATGAGAGTAAATATTCACAATTTATCATTGTCTAGGGGGAGAATTGCTTGTACACCTAGTGACAAATAAAAGCATATTTAAATAATAAGCAAGGTGGGCTTTGTTATTTCAGCAAGAACAGCCTCTCAGGCTTGACCCCACCATGCTGCGTCTGGCTGGGGATCCCCTAAAGCCATTTAAAAACTTCTACAGTCCAGAGGCCCAGAGGCAGCAGCTCCCATGCTGAAGGGGCAGCTCCCCTGCTGGAGTGTCTCCAGGGAGGTTCTCTTATCTGCCAAGATTTATTAACATTTCCTTGATTCCTGTGGATTGAATATAGAGCCCTCACAAATAATCATTGCCATAGAGATATTGAGCCACAAAATGCAACCTCTATCGTTGATGACTGTAAGGAACTAGTTCCAGAAAGACCATCTTATTACAGCCCTCGCCTTGTTGTCTAATTGCAGTCCCATTATTCCTGTAGCCAGAAAAGCAATGTGCTTACCCTTTTAACTGTCAGAGAATGAGTCAGAGGGCTTGTTTAACCCATAAAATATAACAACTTTTTCCTGTTTGTGACTTCCTGGCTTTATCTTGCTAATCACGGTGTAAACATCAGACATTATTTCCAGGTAAACTTATCTGATAAGTGTTACATTGCATAAAATAATATTTTACATTATTAACCAAAATGTTTAATTAATCCTCAATTCATAGGGATGAGGCTGGAAGTCTTAGACAGAAGGATGCATTCAAGGTCTGAGTGAGTGGTAGCTTTGTGGGATGTGTGTGAAAGTTGTAGGAATATGATCGGTCCTCTAGAATTAGTGCTTCCTCCTAATTTTAATAAGGAAGCAGGTGCCTCAGAAGGTCTCAACAACTGCCTGCAGACATTCCTACAAGGGAAGTTTTCAGTGCCTACACGAGTGTAAACAGCACTATATAATCTGGTTTCTACTGACTATGTATTTTGGCTTGGCTTTGGTGGTATAAACATTGGAGTTGTGGTTGGTTTGCTGTAAATGGAGGTCATGGGGATGCTGAAAATTCAAAAATGTACTGTTTCTGTCATGTGTCATTTTCTTCTCATCCTTCTGTGTAGGATCACTAGCAGTCAAATCTATTTTACTGTGCAGCTTTGCTGTTTAGAGTTGTTACATATTAGTGGCAAAGTTGCTTAAGGAGTCCAGGAGGGCCTTCTCCTAACAGGAGCCAACCTCAAGGACCGGATTTCCAGTTCTCAGGAAAAGATATCTGTTGTCTCATTTCCAAAACATTCTTCTTCCATTTCCCTTATAATTGCGTGGTACTTCTAGGAGACATTCTGTGTCCTGTATCTCAGCTCTTCTCATAATCAGGCAGAAGAAGTTTTATAAAAGCCTCTTCCAGGGGGATGTTTTTTGAATAACAGCTCTCTGATACTGGAGCAAAGTTGAAGACTAAATGCATTGTTTAGTTTAGTTTATTTTTGGATAGTTGTTTAAGATGGGAAGTTAATACACTTTTGTGCAAGATCACCGTGTTGACCAGAAGATTTAAGATGGGCCCACTTGACATCTGTGTGGTTTATCTGTAAACAGGGGAACCAAAGGGAGAATTATGAGGAGTCATTGACTTGTTTTCTTCATGCAGCTCCAGGCTCAGTGCCAGAGAGGTCTTCCTTTCTGAAACCACAGAAGGCTTTTTGGACATGAAGAGCATCATGGTGACTGTTTGGAGAGAAGAAAATTCTTTCATATAAGCTCAGGAAATTTGGAAGCGCCAAGTGGGCAAGAGAGGATGATACACTTGGGCTGCATGAAAAAAACCCAAAAAGCCAAAACCCCCACATCAGCAATAAGCCAGATTCGAGGAACTGACCATCAAGGAAAGAGATTTAAAAAAAAAAAAAACAAACAAAAAACCCTACCAAAACCTACAAAGCCTCCCACACACATTAGAAAAAGCCCTAAACCCAAAAACCCCAAAAGCAACCAAGAAAAGGACAGGATGGTTTGCAGGCAGGGGTTGCTCTTCTGTACTGGA
>NW_008237239.1:2625912-2627994 GCF_000691975.1 Corvus brachyrhynchos | reverse complement strand
CATGAGAGTAAATATTCACAATTTATCATTGTCTAGGGGGAGAATTGCTTGTACACCTAGTGACAAATAAAAGCATATTTAAATAATAAGCAAGGTGGGCTTTGTTATTTCAGCAAGAACAGCCTCTCAGGCTTGACCCCACCATGCTGCGTCTGGCTGGGGATCCCCTAAAGCCATTTAAAAACTTCTACAGTCCAGAGGCCCAGAGGCAGCAGCTCCCATGCTGAAGGGGCAGCTCCCCTGCTGGAGTGTCTCCAGGGAGGTTCTCTTATCTGCCAAGATTTATTAACATTTCCTTGATTCCTGTGGATTGAATATAGAGCCCTCACAAATAATCATTGCCATAGAGATATTGAGCCACAAAATGCAACCTCTATCGTTGATGACTGTAAGGAACTAATTCCAGAAAGACCATCTTATTACAGCCCTCGCCTTGTTGTCTAATTGCAGTCCCATTATTCCTGTAGCCAGAAAAGCAATGTGCTTACCCTTTTAACTGTCAGAGAATGAGTCAGAGGGCTTGTTTAACCCATAAAATATAACAACTTTTTCCTGTTTGTGACTTCCTGGCTTTATCTTGCTAATCACGGTGTAAACATCAGACATTATTTCCAGGTAAACTTATCTGATAAGTGTTACATTGCATAAAATAATATTTTACATTATTAACCAAAATGTTTAATTAATCCTCAATTCATAGGGATGAGGCTGGAAGTCTTAGACAGAAGGATGCATTCAAGGTCTGAGTGACTTCCTCTAGCATGTGTTAACTTTCAACTAGCTTTACTAGCATGACAAGAGCATGGAACTGCTGCAGTCCTATCAAAGTCTGTGAAAAAAGTCCTTCAAATCCAGCTGAAGAGCAGAGGCTTCATTCTCTGGATGAATACAGCAGTTCCTGCCTGTAGCTGTCTGCAGGGATGAGAACTCAGCTGCCAGCACCTGAGACCCTATCAAAATGTGCAGCATATCAGGTGAAGATAGACTAAAATTGCTGGTTTAGGCTGTGAGGTTTTAGCAGTTGTTTCATTATCAGCTGAGTCATCCCTGCAATAGGAAAGGAAATCTGAAAGAATAAGTTAGGTAACAGGACACGAACTGTTCTTTCTTCTGATGGGGAAAGGTAAAATTTGGAGGTAATTTATTTTGAGAACGTAACTGCAAAAGAGCACAATGGCAGCAGAGAAATGTAAGAGGTAGAAAAAGGAAAAGAGACATTGAGAGGATCAGGAAGGATACTGGTTAAGGCATGGGTTGCAGAGTGCCATAACTTCTTGTTTTCAAGTGTGTGCATGTTTAGAGGGGAATAGGAAATGGGAGGCCATTTTTGGACCAGCAAATTTGGCAAGCAGTTCCTTGAAGGATGAATTGATTAGTTTTACAATGTCCATGCTTACAGCCAGGGTTTGCTGCACAGTTTTGAACTGTACATATAAAAAGAGGGCCATAGGGGTTAGTGTACTCCTGCTAAGAAATTTCTTTTTTCTCAACAGAAGCATTTTCCGTTCCTTTTGTTAGTGAAAAGAAAACTTAAGGAATAGGGTCACTATTTGTGGATTGCACCAAATACTATAAATGCTACAAATACTGAAGATTGGACTAAGTGAAAGATAAGCAGGAGAAAGTATACAAAATTCTGCTTGTCCATCTCCATGGGCTTGGAGAGCTCACACTGTAGGTGAGACAGTTCCTTTGTGTAGGACACACTGAGCTGAGCGAAATGGCAATAAATCTGAAAAAGCTGCAGTACAAACTGAATGTACTGAACCACGAAATTTATGAAAATTAGTCTTATCTCATGTTCTCTTGTAAGTTCAGACTGTTTCTTAGCCTGATGCCAGAATTTAGTCAAAGAGGCGGTTTTTAGACTAATTGGATTTGGAAAGAAAATATTTTCATGGGCATCAGATGCACTTTTTGTTCCGTCCTCTTTTTTAAACTGGTATTGAGGATGTGCTACTATTACAGGAAATTAATACACCATTTTTAGGCAAAACTTTATTACTATTTGACAAGACATTCTGTAGCAGTCATGTGTGATGTGAAAATCACAGCAGCTCTTTAAAAATCACTTTATTACCA
>NW_008237239.1:2557837-2625858 GCF_000691975.1 Corvus brachyrhynchos | reverse complement strand
CTTCTCCTGGTGAAATGATTTCTTGTGCTACTTTGAGGAGTTAGTTATCTGTTGCCAGCTTGGGGACGTTTATATGTTTCACTCTGCCTCCCTAAAAGCTTCCAACTTTGTGTATAAGCATGGAAGGAAATGGCTGGAATTTAGGAGAGGGCAGAGTGACCAAATATCTAATTAAAACCTTGTGCAGTTGTGATTCTGGCCTCTAAACCAAAACCCCTTGGAGCTAATCAAATGTGGGTCACCCAACTATAAACACAGACAAGAATCCAACTTTTGGCAGCTGGTTTTTGGAGAAGTTTGGCACAGTTTTCTTGAAGTGAAATGTAGAAGCCATTGCTGCTTGATGGATTCTCTAAACAGGAATTGCGATGGCTGCCCTGTGATGAAACTTGTGTAAAGAAAACAAGGAGAGGCTCAGAACATCACATTTTAATCTCCTGCTCTGTATTTCCGCTGAGAAGGAATTTGGCCAGGGCTTTCCACCAGTCCATCTTTACCAGAAATTTGTGCTGAATTAATTGGCAGGCTCTGTAAAGCTTTTCTATTTTGCTGATAGTGATTACAAATCAGGAGAGAAATGACTACGAATCAGTGCAATAGTGACCTAGAGAGGGCAACTTCTCCACTGCTTTACAAGAGGAGCAGAGAGCTCTTCTCCTGAGGACAGGGACTGGAAGTAGAAAGTTCTCCTTTAGTTCATGGTCCCTACTGGAAGGGCTGGTTCAGGTTTCTCTAGTATTCCAAGTAGGTTGTTATGTCAAGGGGTCTTGCAAACCCAAGTTTAACGCAGTGTTTTCTTTGCATGCCAAGGATATGTACTTGTAAACAAAATGCAGTTCTTCAAACTCGACAGAAGTATATTTTAGAGAGCACCATAGAAACACCAGGAAAACTAGGCCGTAATTTTGTGTGGATACACTGACATCCAAAATTAGCTGTATGGATAGTTCGAGTAGTATTGAGGGTATTCTCATTTGGAACAAGTAGCAGATCCTACCCCACAGCAGGTGGGGTTTAACAGCTCATTTAGCAGCTGCTGCTGCCCACAATCTTCATTCCCCATAGGTTTGGGGCTGTCCTAAATGGCAAACGGGTGATTTGACAACTGCTAATTGAGCAATTAACTGCTGTTATATAAGGATACTGAAGTTACAAGGGGTTTTGTGTGGTAGTACGGGCTGTATTTGGGAAAGAAAAAATGTTGTAAGTTTTAATGGAAAGGGTTTATTTAAGACATTGATCTAAAATATATAGTGGAGTGTTTTAAAATTTGAAAGCTATGCTGAATTACCTTTCTGATTTACTAAGAGGATATTTGCATCAAATCATCTGAGTGGCAGAGGCTAGAGCACTCCTACAGGAAGCTCCTCCAGCACAGAAGGCTGGATGCACAACCTGCATGTGGGTTCCATGGAATTCTAGTACCACAGCTTTAAGTAAATATGTTGAGCAGTAAAATACAGTTTAAGTAAATAGGTTAAGTAGGTGATCAATTGAATAATTACTCGGAAGTTCCCTTCAGGGAGAGTTAAAAACAGAGCCTGGGTTTTGTTTTCTGTGCTCTGGGTGGGTGTTGTGTCCCTTAGCCCTGAGGGAAGCTGTATTTTAAAACAAAGCTTGCGGACTCAGTTCAGCCCATTGGAGGTTCAGAGCAGCAAAGTCCAAGGGAGCCCTGAGGTGATATTGGTGTGGGTATTTCAGTGCCTGGAAGGTGGCACTGGTGGCAGGCAGAAACCACCTGGCTCTGCCAGCATGCTTGAGTTCAGTGGGTGCTGGACCTGCTGCAAGGCCACGAGTCTCTCTTTAGTTTCTGCTTTACGACTTGTACATCTTGTAGCATAGGCAAGAACTTGTGTCTGCTTTAGTAATGAGCCAGTCAAGCTTGTTTCTTCTTGCAAGGTACTCCAAGGACAATCTGTAGGTTCAAAAGAAGGCTAAGGTATGTCCAGCCAGCATATGCAAAAGATATCTCTTATCAATTCTGTTTCCTTTCTGTATTTTTATTCTCTTTTAATAAAGTTTTTATTGTAATACTTCCCATAACCACTGAGAAAGGAACTTGGTGGGCAGGGGTATGGATTTGAGCTGCTACTGGGGGGACAGAAGGGTCTCACTGCTCAGTAACTTATAAAAGATAGTTAATAAGTTAATTAATTGGTTAATTGAGCTCAGCAGGGTTTATAAAGCTGGTGCTTTGAGTCTAACTAGCAGCATTTTCCAGCATTCCACAGACCTGCTTTAAACTCTTCTTTGTGCTATTTTTGGGGAAAGCTTTTAGCCAAGTTCTCTATGTGCTGCCTTCTGCTGTGTGCCCTGCACCCAGGGATGTTCAGCAGAAGACAACTCTGCCAGATCTGAGCCCAGACCTGCTCTGGAAGCTCCCATAAATGTTCCCTTTACTCTTTGGCACTTAGTGAGCTGCACTGGCTGCTTACCTATGGAAGGCCTTACATTCCTGAGTTGTTTGCCTGGAGCCTGTCAAAAACAGAAATAACAGAAAATAAAGCCAGGGTAAATGTTGGTTCTTCACTTTTGTCATCTAATATGCTTTCAAAATCTGATGCAGAACCTGGAAGGGTCTCGCTTAAGAGCTTCAGCATTTTGATTGCATCATCGTTTATATGCAATGATGCCTACCATAAAATGCAACACCTACTTTAGACTGAATTAGGGATGGCTTTGCTACTGATAACACTAAATTCATCACAAGGCAATGGCAATGTTATTTTGTTGTGTGACCTGTTATTTCTGCAACTACTGTGACTGTAGGAGCATCTGCCTTTGGGAAGAACACCCTTCTATTCCTGTTCCCTATATTTGTAGCTCAGTTTTCCAGGATTGATTCTCTTCAAATTCATGCATCACAACAGGTAAGTCAGTTTTTCCACTGAAATAAATCACTTATACAAAAAGTGCACTATGTGAAGATATGTGCAAGCCATGTTATGTGATTTTTATTTCTTGTCCATTTCCCTTCGTGTTTAATGTTTGCATTTTGTAGCCTTAAAGAAGGAAAGGGGAGAAGCAAAACAGAGCAGGTTACACCATGTTTTCTTGCATAAAAATTAGGTTTTGAATGACTTTAAGAATCCTTTCACAGACTACAGGGTTAAAAAAAAGTCATTGGGATATGCTATTTAGAAGTATGAGGGCTTTTAGTCATGAAAAATTACCAATGAAAACTCTGAATTTTATTTTGCTAAGTTTTTTCTTGACAAAAATTAATGTTGGAGCGTGTTTCTGTACTTTAATCTGAAATATTATCTTGGCAACAATTATAGAAATGGGATGTAGAATAAATGTTTTTGATACTGCAAATGTATACAAGAGGAGGTCATGTTTTTTTTCATGTCACAGAAACCTAGCTGGGCTTAATCAATTGCCCCTTCTTGTTAACCTTCCTTGAGGTAATTTGGCACTTGTTTCATTAGTTAAGCTTTTGCATAATTACATTTTTTGATATATTGCTACTACGTTGCAGAAGATCATATCTGTAAAGAAAAACAGGGCAAAAAAGTGTCACAGAGGATTAATGTTCTGGTTAAAATCTGCAAGTAAATTTGAACAGTCTGTTCTAAACTATTTTGTACTTCTGGCATAGACAGAAAAGCAATGTTGGTAAGCTGGAGCAAGTTTTGTGTTTGTGGGGTTTTTTTGTGTGTTAAGTCTGGCAAGATCTCTGTGGCCTGAAGCCAGTACAGCTTTGCTTGTCAGGACCAGGTTACTGGGAAGCTGATTGTTGGATTCAATCTCCTGTTGGAGACCAGGCTTGATATTCCAATCCTGTCTTGTATGTGTGGATTTGTGTGAGAGTTCTCTCATAAACTGTCTTTAATTTGTTTAAACATAAAACTAAAGTACCCTTAATCTGCAAGGAGTCTGGAAGGATTTACATCAGTAGTGGCTGTCAGTACTGGGTCAAGGTGGCTAAAACCTATTTATCTCTTGGAGAATTATGTCTTTCATGAGTGAATGGCATCACTCACCTTTTTAAACAAATCTCCCTTTTCTTATTTCAATTTTACTATGGGTTCGATGTCTTAATTTGACAGACACTGTAGCTTGGGCAGAGAAGCCATGGCCCTGTCTTTCCCAACTCCTGCTCCTGGGGTATTTCTGGGCAGGGAAGGTGAGGTGGATGTCTCTTTCAGGTGGGCTTTGTCTGCCTCAGGGCCATGAGCTGCAGCTGTGCTGTGGGGTCTGTTTCACAGGGGAAAATTGGCAAAAACTTCCACAGCAGAGTTTTTCCTGAGGCTGCAATGTTGGTGCAGAGTTGGGTGTGATTTTTATATCATTACTCCTGTATTACTTTGCATCTTCTTGCAGAAGCTGTCAGCCTCTGATTCCTTTCACTGGTAAGAGGTTTCCTGTATGGCCAAGCCTGTTGGATCTCACCAGGTGCTCTTTCTCCTGCAGTCCAGGCTTCAGGAGAGGCAAAAAAGCCCAGCAGAAAACCCGAGAAGGGATCACATGAATGGTCTTCTGAAGACATCACTGAATAAATGTTTGTGACAGAGAGAGTTCTGTAAATGTGCAATGCTTTTCCAAGTACCCTGGGAGGAAGCATGCCTCATTGACTGGGGACATTCATGGCTCTATTGAAAGATGGAAGAATGAATAAACAATGCCTTATTTAAACAAACTAAACAAGAAAAAAGTAAAACCCACCTCCTGGGAACCAGAAGCAATGCAGTTTGCTTTGATCCTTTATTTGCACAGTAGGTAGACTTTTTAATCTCTTATTCCAATTACAGTGGCAAGTACACGTTGCCCATTTCACTTTTGCTGTTGGGTTTTCTGTTCCAAGCATTGTAATTCACATAGGATTGCCTGGAAATGCGAAGTTTGTTCTTGATTTAAATAACTTTGCTCTCAGTTGCTTTTGGGTAGGGTTTTAGCCCATATTTGATGGAAGGGACAGAATAGCCCTGTGGTGTGCTGTGCATGATGAGGAGATAACTGGGGCAATTTTTACATCTCATCTAAGCCTCTGGCTGAGGATTCTTGTACTTCAGCATCCCTGACTTGAAACTTGTGAGGATGGATTTATTTCAATTACACCTGTAATCTGATCTGTGCTTCTAAATGAGTGTGATGATTCCATGTAGCAATGGTGCTTTTTTTTTCCCCACTTTGGGGAGACTCAGTGACATAGAGGAGTTGAATCTTAGCATGAAACCATTCAGCAGATCCACGTGATAAGTAATGGAACAATTTACTAAGGGCAAATATCACTTGGAGATATGTGACATTTAGAGATGTACCTGATGAATCTCAGCTTTCTTGCCTTTCCTTCCCTCCCTGGTCTCTAACCCTGCTAATAAGTAAGTACAGTAAGTTTGGTTTCCTGTGTTATTCCAGTTCTGTGGCGTAAACATATCCACAAACCAAAGGGAAAATTCATTTGGATGTCTAAGTTACCTGCTTGCATTCTTATCAGAAGTGCAAGCCTTAGCTCAGCTGAGCCCTTCGGTTGCCCTGGCTACAGGCACTTTGTATATTAATGTTTTCTCCTTATCAGAACCTGTCAGTAGCTTTCTTTTGAAAGAAGAAAAGGGCAATTTCACTAGCCTTTTGGTTTTGATAAAAATCAGTGGTATCTGAGCTACTTCTGGTGAAGATTTTCTTAGCTCTTGTGGTGAAATTTGTTTTCCAGAGTTGAAAGGAAAACAGTTTTAAAACCTGTTGCCTGGGCACTGAGGTGCTTGAAACCCCAAAGTCCTCCAGTTGTTTTTCAGAGCTCTGTCTAAAGTAACAGATTCCTGGCTGGCCATGGCTGGCTCAACTCACTTCTGTTCAACTTTGTGTAACCAAATTTAACAGGAGATTTTTCTTCCACATAGCAGCTGAGGGTGCTGATCTAACCATCATTTCACCAAGGTTTTGTTGGGATGTGGAAGCTCACTGTGGCATAACCCAAAGCTGTGTATTGTGGGGATTTAAGAAATCAACTTCTGGCTTTGGGTGGGCACAGGATGGACTGCTAGCTTGTTATTTCATATGGCTCCTGGAAACACAAGTGGGCATCCAAAACTGATGGATGTCATTCCTAGCCTGTACTCAGCCTCAGTTACCATGGTTTAGGTATTTTCTAACATTTTTTAAAATGAAACTTGGCTATTAATGATTGCCCCTTGTGAGATGACCTGGAGCACTTGTGCCTGCAGGAGAAATCTTTCTGACGCTGATGTGGTGATTGCAGAGCTCAGCTCCATCAGAAAGCACGGATGAAATGGGGGGTGCTTCCATCAGGGGGTGAGCCCTGGAAATCATGCAGCTGAAACAAAACACAGCCTCAGCCACTGCCAGTGTCCTGAGTAATGTGTATTTTACATGATTTTGAAAGAGCTGATTTTTTTTTTTTTTGAGACTACAGGAAAACTCTGTTTTCAAATGCCAGCTTGTTTGTCTGATGCTAATAATCCTGGATCTGTGTCTTGGATTATGCCTAATGGACCACAGCTTTGGAGCCAGTGTATCATAACAAATTAATTGAGGCATCTGCTTTATAATGGTCACACTTTCTTTCTTGGACTGATGAGCCGGCACTATGCAATTTCAATTTATTTGAGGTTATATTACCATTTAGTGCTTTGATAACTTGCCAAGGGTTAGGTGACTGAGTTTTCCAGCAGCACTAGCACATGAGACTCTGAATTCCTTGGTTTTGTTCCTTTGAACTGTTATTCCATCTCATCAGCACGCTGAGTCACTCGATACACTGAAGCTATTTGGTAATATTCCTGGAACACAGTATAAAAGAGTTTATTCTCAGAAGTTACAAACTAATGGTGACATATTCTTACTATGCAGACCTATTCCTCTTACTCATTACAACTTCTTCCAGCTGACACCAGAGGCCACATGCTTTTTGCTCCTTTTGGTTGCTGGGAAAATTTTGTTCAAATGTGTCAATTCTCCAACCTGTGGTACCAGCACATCTCTCAGGGGATGCTGTCAAAAACCCCTGCACAGTTATATGTGGAAAAATTGCTCTGTTCAGCCATCTGCATGAGGAAAGGGAGTTTTGATGACAGTGAAGTTTAACCTTCTTCCCCAAAATGGCACATGTATAGAGGCAGGGATGAAAAATGAGATTTACTGAACTCTGGATGCATTTGAAGAAAAGTGGAACATTTCAAATATAAAAATTTCCACCATATTTACTGACACAGATCCCAGTAATGTGTCAAGACACCAATAAGGAGTGCTTTTAGTTTTACAGAGTGGATATTGGCTGGGTTTTTATCCTGTCCCTGCTTCCTGTGAGCAATGCAAGGGTGATTGACTATGCAAAAAGTTATGGAGTGGGAATTCCTTGGATGAAAATGGTTTGGTGGCAACAACTTTTTGCCAAATTAAACCCCTGAGTTTTATATACCCTCTAAAGGGATGTTTAAATGCCTCTCTTTAAATCATAACCAGCATATTGTAGTAGTGGAAGGCATTTTAGGATTGGCTAGCTCTAAGCTTGTGTGCTTTTTGGAAGACATGTAACCTCTGGGAATGAAAGGATTACTCCTGAAAATACCTCCTAGGCTGCTATCAGGAAAGAAATGTGCTTCCAGGCTCCTTGCCAGGCCTCAGGGTTGCATCTTTCCTTTTAGAGTATGCTTTGTTAATGCTAGGAAGATGGTGTGCTCTTGTATGTGTTGTCTCCTCTAACTGGAGTAAGAGAAGTGACCTTCCGAAGGATAATTAATTGCATTTTCCTTCCTGCTTTGTTTGTTTTCCTACTGAACCTAAGCTGTAAGTGCAGAGATCTGCTGGCTCTGTCCAACTGTACCTTCACCCCATCTGCTCAAGGCGGCAAACTACAAAGCTCTATTATCTATTGATAATAAATGAAGGGCTCAGCGGGAAGTTAATTTCCCAAAATACCTCGGTATCATACACTTGTGGAGAGGTTCTCAGGAGTAAACAAACTTAAAATTGCAGAATTTCTGTACCCAGTATATAATCAGGCAATAGCAAAATCTGAGGGCTCATTTTCAGGTCATTTCAATGTGGTTTTTTGGTGGTTTTTTTCTTCCTTGTTTATTCTGGCAGCAATGGATCGGCTTGAGGAGAGGCCAGGGATTCAGGTTTCATTCCAGGCACTAAAACACACTTTCCCATATGATGATGGAACAAGTTGGTTTTTGTAGTGGATAATTGGAGCACTTAGGAAAGCAAGCAGTCGGTGCTGTGAGTGCTCAGAGGAGCTGGGAATTCACCTTTGGTGCCACTGTTTGCAGTAGCAGAGAGCAGGTGGGAAGGGCTGGAATAGCTGGGTCAGAAATACCATGCATCTTCATGGGGGAGGAAATGGGCACAACTGCCATGAAAGTAATAATTGGAAGAAAAATCCACAGAATATTCAGCTGACAAATGATCCAAATAGCAATAATAATAGTTGTGTAAAGAAGGCCCTAAACATCTCTAGGGAAGTTGCATGGGAATTTTGAAAAATTCACTTGAAGGTTCCTTCCTTCAGATACAGGCCCTAAATTGTCTTAATATGCTCGTCAGTTTGGGGTGTTACTTCTTTTTGATGCTGCCATTTTCTGTATGATTTTTTTCAATTTCTTCAGAGAGTCAAGGAGATGTATCAGTACTTCATGGAGGGGCTGAATTTCAATCTGTGTTTACAGAAAATTTCACTATCTGCCATTTAGACATAACACTATGACTCTTACTGAGCTTACTTCATGTTAGAACTGAAAAGCTTTTCCCTTTTGCACATATATATCAGGACTAATACATTTATTTGAGTAATAGCTGGCAAGTTTCCAGAATGTAGAAGTCACTGAAGAAACCTTATGCAGAGCCACATTTCCTACAGCAGTGGGAAGGCAGAGATAAGCTTCACTTCTGATAACAGCATCTTTTCACGGAATTACTAAGAGAGAGCACAAGTGACACATCTCAGTATTTGTTGATGTGTTAGAATTGATGGAGGTGCTTGATTGGCTGCTGAGCATTCTGTAATGTGTACCCATCAGGGCTTTGGTAATGTCAGCTACGAGCTACGTCACCCTCCTCTTGCTAAACAAACTCACTGCAATCTTCTCAAAGTGAAGGTAAACACAAGTTTCACTCCAAACAGGTTGGTCTGGCTGCCTTATATGGAGTAAACTGTGACAAAACCAAGGACAAGCAGAGCTTTTGGCAGTGTTACAGTCTAAGTGGAAATGAGACAAAACAGAAGTTGGCTTATAAGAGAATTTTAAGAGTCCGTTATCAATCATTGGAAAGAATTCCTATAAGGAAGTTGTGGAGGTTTAACGAATTTTAGGTCTTCAATCAGAGTCTATGGGCAAGTCTAAGAATCAGGCTTAGATGATTGCTTGGAGAATATCTGCAAACTTATTTGGCTTAATTCATTAACTGAGCCCTGCACCATCCTCCAGGTTCAATTAAAAGCAGACACATCAAACATGCCTATCTTATTTGGACATTTCTGCCATGCAGACTATTACATAGTTATAACAAAATGCAGACCACTCCCTGTGGTTTTCTTGCTTAACATAAATATTTGTGTGGTCATTATAATAAATACATATAAATGTTGAGCATATTAAAAATCAATCTTTCTAACAGTGCCTAACAGCTCTTATTCACTCTTTGAAGACTGACAGTTAATTGTCTATTATTTAATCAGCAGCTGCCCTGTCTTAGCAGGCTGAGGCCTCCCCAATCCTTATGTGCTACATACTTGTAATAAATAAAGCTGCACTGGTCTTCAAAACTGGATGGCAGGGATAAATGGTCTCTTGAAATTTAAGCACTGTATAAAATATCAGATTTTTCTCAAAGCGGGTAAAAGTAACTTCAGAAAATTAAAGCAAAACGTGTGACTACTTGTGTTGAGGATCTAGAGGGGTGAGCACAGCAACAAACCAGTGTAAATTACCTTGAGTTAGCTGGACTATTCAGGACCTTCTCTAAAGCCAGATGCTTCTAATTTTGAGGAGTAGAAACAGAAAACAAAAACCTTCCCTGTGGCCCTTGAGAATGTACTGCTGGACGGA
The DNA here is from genome assembly GCF_000691975.1 of Corvus brachyrhynchos. Lineage (NCBI taxonomy): Eukaryota > Metazoa > Chordata > Aves > Passeriformes > Corvidae > Corvus > Corvus brachyrhynchos. Next base: position 2,615,845 of record NW_008237239.1, on the reverse strand, counting down.
GAAGTTGATGCAGTAAGAATTTAAAAGGTAAAGGAAGTGTGTGGGCTTGCTGCTTTTCTCTTTGGTTTTGTTTTGATTTTTTTTTCTTCTTCTCCACAGACAGTACCTATTATACCTTCGCATTCTGGACACAGTTCTGGGAATGCTTTGACATCATCTTCATTAGGGAATTGTTTTGTTGCTTTATCATGTTGTATTACTCACAGGAATAGGCAAAAAGTTTACAGAAGCAGGTTGTGCAGATGTGGTGTGGTTGTAAAGATACAATCATACTTGAAGTTAAACTTTTCCCATGGAAGATGCTGGATTTAAGAACTAAACTGGGGAGTTGTAATTAAACAAGGAATATTACATATTTTTATGTGTTCTTTAACAAGGAATGGGAGGGGAAACGAGAAAATTGAGTCAAAACAAGCACAGAAGCAAATAACAGTTTAAGAAACAAGTAACTGTTTATCTAAGCTAACTACATCTTTTTATACACCAAGAAACCTGTGATTTTTCTTAATGCTCTTGGTGAACTACTCATTTTGGGAGTCCAGTGGGGGTTTTTTTGCGTGTGTGAGATTATCCACATGTTCCCTGGGAACTGCTGTGACAACTGTAGTGCTGCTTTAAGCAGTGCTGGGTAATTATTTTCTTGCTGGGAGCTGATGAGGCCTTCCAAGTGTCTTTGGGAGTGTTCAAACAGATCTCTGACAGCAGTGTTGCTTGCAAAAGCATGAATTAAAAAGGGAGGGAAGCACAAGACCCACAGCTCCATGACAGAAATCATGAGCTGTATCCAGCTGTTGGCTTTTTCTTCTCTCTGGGCACTTTGGGCTGAACAGCAATGACTGCAGCTGCTTCCAACTGGACTTAATATTAAATGAAATGAGTGACACAACTGGTCCTTTTTGCATGCTGAAATCAATCCATCTTTGGAGAGGCTGGAAAGGTGAAGTGTGAAAGGACATAACTTGCCTGTTTCCTGATCTTTTCCCAAAATGCTGTTCTCTTTGTGAAGTTACCTTTGAAATCTCACTTCTGTATCACAGGGAAGTTCTTCTTTTTCTCCCCAATCCATGTCCAGGTGCAGCTTCTTGTTCATCACCTTTCCTGATCAGTATGGGTTGGTACCAGTGCAGGACCGGTACAAAAATAAATTACAGATGTATGAATCATAAAATTGCTACAATGTATAAAATACAAATTATATTAAAAACCAAATTACTCTGCTTTATATGAAAGTTACTCCCCTTGTCTTTTGCTTTTAAAGCACCGCTTTGTTTGGTGGTTTTGTTCTTTTTTGATTTATGTTATAGGTATAGCCACATCCCTCTTGTGAGGCTGCACTTCTTGTTTCTCACTTATCTGAGAATCTGTCTGGGATTAATTCTGCACTGGATAGTGTGGTTGCATCTGCCATCTCATTTGTCACGCTGCAGTGAAGCAGAGTACGCCTTGTGCTTTTAGCTTCAGTGAGCTTTATCGCTTATTAATTGTCACAGACCTTAGTAATTTGCTGATGTGAATTCTTTTCAAATCTTGCACTTCACACTAGAAAGGTTAATGGCAAGCAGCTGAATTTAAATAACAAACCTAATGGTGCAATTATTTCCTGATAGCATTCTTTAGACAAGGGGCAGTAACAATTTCAATTTCCTGAATGTCTTTGGGGACCATATTTTTGGTATCGCCCTAAGACAAGGCTCTGCCTGCCCAGGCAGGTCTGCTTTGTACATCTATCAACAGAGCTGTCTGGCCAAGGAAAAGAAAGGAGGATGGTGCTCCAAACAGAATAAAAATAGCAATAGTGGAAAACTGACCAAAAGCCATTTTAATTCACTGAAAACCAAAGGAATGCTGAGTTTCTATAATGGTATTTCCCATTGGATTCAAACTGCCCCCTTTACAGCATTGGTCATAAATACTTTTTTCATTGCTTCAGTAATATTATTGCACATCTGGACTAAATGTGATCGGTCTTGGATGTTACTGGTGCAATATGTGCTGGTGCATTTGCAGGAATGGACTGTGCACAAGCTGGGAGGGATAAGCAAATTTCTCATCTCCACATGCGGTAGTCTTTAAACTGTTTGTGAGGGTTTGAGAAAGTTTTGTGTTAGGCTAAATGGGAAGCCAGACTCTTTTTATAGTTTTGTTTCTTTGCTTTCTTAGCTCTTGTTATTTCTGGTCTTGCAGGAGTGGTGTCCTAATTAAAACATTCTGCCTTCTGAAGCCTGTTGAACATATGTCAATTGTTTTTAAATGAAAAAAAGGTCAAATAAAATAGAATGAGAAAAGTCTGTTGGAAACTTTAATTTTCTGATTTATGTTTAGATGTTTGGTGCAGTTTGCTTCTCTAAATGCCTCTGTATAATTAAATGATTATGAGTAATTGTTTTGTGGCTTTTTAAGCTGTATGCATTAAGAATAATTTTCTAGTACAAAAATACAGAATTATGCACTCTTTCTGAAATAGAAACTGTAATTTAAGACTGTTTGATGTGGTAATGTGGATATTGTGTCTTTAGATGGAAATCTCAGAAGAATCTGTCTTAATAAAGAGCTGAGGTTTATTTATATGTCCTAATTTTTAACCCTGTTTCTTTGAACATTAAAAGTTACCATTAATGTCATGGTAGTAACCCCTTCAATGTCCCTGTAGCTGATGGATTCACTAAGTACAACACTTAGGTTGCCCTTTCTCATGGGTGCAGTGTTTATCTGGTTGGTTGTAGCAGGTAAAGGAGCCCCAGGCTGCTGTGGTGGTTTTTCTATTTCCATTGCCTTGGGAGGCAGAGCCTGTGCTGGTGGCAACTCATCCAGTTGTCCTGCAGCTCCTGGGATACCTGGGGGGACTCAAGTGTTTGTTGTGGCTGGGAGTGGGCTGTCTAAAGGTGTGGCCCTGGCCAAAAAGGAAGGTAGAGGGGAGGAGGTCAGGTTAGGGTGAGCTGGCCCTCTCCCCAACTCCTTCCTGCTGTTTATTTGGGGCAGTATTCCCCCAGGAAACCTGAAATGCCCCAATTTAAAATTATTTCTTACCTCTTGTGACTCCTCCACTTTTTTTTTTTTTTTTTAAAGCAGCATGTGCTAATGCCCTGGGGCTTTCCATGAGGCCTACCAGCATTGCCATAATGTAAATAGCTGACAGTCTAGGCCTCTCTGGCCAGAAATCCTTCCAAGTTACATCACTGCTAAAGCCTAACAGCCTCAGAGTCATGAGTGCTTTAATCAAAGCAGCTTCTCAGCAGTGGTTAGAAACTTGTGCTAGTGGGGTCAGGTAGCTCTTGGCACTGGAAATGATCTTTCTTCTGCTTATGTGAAGTGCAGGTGGAGTAGATTAACACCTTTGTGCAAGTGTGGGTGTACTACAGCTGGCTGGCTTCACTTGTAAATCACTAGATTCTGGGTAGAAAAGCTCTTTTTATAGCCAAAATGGCTGGCAGACCCCATGCAGGTACAAAAGTTGGAAGAATTATTTCAAAAGCTGTGGAAGAACTACTATCTGGATCATTTAGACAATGAGCTTCATGCTCCACTGCACAATAATCAGTAAATCCAGGCTAAAATGCTAAAGGCAAAATTATTAGCATAATCTGTTAAACATTTACCTACTGAAACAGATAAAATCTTTGCTAGATTTCATCTTCACTGTTTGATCTTCTGAAAAGCCTCCCTGAATATTTTGCAATGTTTTGCAAGTTTATTAGAGAGCAGAGCTAGACAGAACGTAATTATCTTGGTAACTGTTTTTTATAATTTCTCTTCTAAAATTGACACTAGAAGTAGATTTTTCCTACTCTTCCATACTTAGCAATGTAGAACTACCTCGTTTAAATGTCACTGAGCTCTTCATCCAGTGTGCTACAATTGCAAAGACAATACAGGTTTATCATCCCATGAGCAATTTTATCCTGCTTTAGCACAAATTGTGCTGCAGGGAAGTAATTGCTGTGCTGAAGTAGCAGCAACAAAAGTTTCTCCAGAGTTGCCCCACTGTAATTTGGTTGGAGGAACTGTGGAGTTGAGGGCTTTGCTGTGCACTGAAGTTTTCGAGGTGCTTTGGCACATGTAACCCAGCCTGATTATGCGGAGAATGTGGTGATGTTGGAAGGATCTGTAGGGATAGAGTGGAGAGAGATCTTTAAAGTAGCATCAGGTTACTCCTGTGAGAGTATGAACTCATCCAAAAGAGCTGTGGTAGATGCTAATCTGGAACCAAGGCCGTGTACACAATATAAATCTTGAGTTATTTAAAACAAACATCAAACCCTTTAAAATCCTGAAATATGAGAGTGCTAAATATGCTTTAACAAAAAAATCTGTATTGAATGTAAAAAATATGGAAGGCAGACAGAAAAGGAAGGAATTTGTAGAGCTACTGAGATAAACATATAAGGAAAATATGTTCTAGGAAGCAAGAGCAGGGTGCCCACCAGCAGAAACTGTTGCAAAGATGCAACTAAAATGAAAAGTAGTGAGAGAGTGAAGAAGGTAACAAGGAATAAACAAATAATTTCTGCACTGGTATCTGAACTGAAATGAGATTACATGTATTAGTTATAAAATCCTCCTTCATTATTAAAAGATTATTTTAGCAACAGATACAATTATGAGTGAAGAAATGTGGGTAATCATTCAGCAGCCAGGTGTTTCTTTCTTTTGAAGTTTTTTCATTGAACATGGCTCTTTTTGAAGTATTATATTTAAAACTAAGTATGTTTTCATTGGTAGAGAGTAATTAATAGAAATATTGATGGTTACTGCTGTTGAGAACGAATGTAATCTGCCATGGTCCTGAAAGACTCATTAATAACTGACTGGGTCATGTCTTGTGAATGAGAAATCTTTAGAATTGCGAATACCTGAAAACTGCTTTTACAGATTTTTGGGAGTTCTTTCCTTGTGAATTTATGCAGGTAAGTTACAGTCCTGTCTTCTTTTTCTCTAACCAAAGGCAAAGCAAATCACAGCTTGGCCAGAAGGAAATAACTCCATGAAGTAATTGAGTAATTGAGTAATTGAGTAATTTCTTGGGGGGGTGGGGGGGCATCTTGTTCTTATTTACCCACCTGTTTGATTCTGAGGTGATTACTGGAATCAACACTTGCACGTGAGGAGTGTGGGAGAAAAAACTATTTGCCTTGGCTGGTGCTGTGTGTGGTGACAGCCCTCATGATGGATGCTGTGGGCAAGTTTTGACTTAGCAGCCTGAGACTCATGAGATAGGCAAGCCAGGACACGCACAGGGGCAGCAAATTCGTGCTGTCACGAGATGGATGCCACGTTCCTTCAGGACCTGGCAGATGCAGCGGCAATTTGTCATTTCTGGTTGCTGGCATTCCCAGTACTTGTGAAATGCAATCTCCCAGCTGTGGTTTGGTGTTGTACCTCAGGCCTGGCACCGGCCTGCCAGAGCAGTCTCAGCGCCACGACAGAGCAGCTGCTCTCTGCCACTGGGCAGGAAGGCAGCGTTCACATCAAGCCTTTGATACAAGTTTTAGGGTTTGGTTTCTGAGTTGTTTCCCCTTGAGGAGATCTGTGGGCTCCTGTATCAGTGACTTGCAGTGGTGTGGGTTTGTGGAAGAGGAACTGCAGCCTTGTTCCTGGCCTCAGGCTGTAAAGCCTCAGGGTTTTCCACTTATGCTCAGATCTGTGCACCTAATGCATAAATCCAGAGAGAGGACATAGTATTAGAGAGCTGTGGTTGGGAAGGAGGGCTGTAGCTCCTCAGTGGAGGTTTGGCATGGTTGAAACCCATTACTTATTTAAACTTCTCAGGGCGGGCCTACCCTGTTTCCCAATTTTGTGAGTGCATGTCCTTGCAGTGAGGAGTGGCTCTTAGTTCCTGGATAGTTGCATCGTATTTTGAGTAAAGCAAAATCTGCAGTACAGGACTCTTGAGGTAACTGTCATAGCAGTTTTGGATAGAAAAATAAAGTTGTAGATGAACCACTTATGGAAAAGCTGCTTTAAGGTGCCAGTGGTGGGTAAAGGCTGGCAGAATGGAAAACCTTCAGCTGATAGAGTTAAGAAAGCAGGATTGATCCAGTTGTGTAAGCACAGGCCCATGGTCCTATGGAGATGCTATAGGATCCCCTGTGGCATCTACTTATCAACAGGGAACGGACGGTGTGTCAGATGTTCTGGTCCCAGGAGAAGCCCTGCACATCCCAAGGGGCGCTGCACACTGTGAAGTGTTTGTGCAGCTCAGTCAAGGCAGAATGTGTATGCTCATAATGCTGCCCAGCTGCAGAACACTTCAGGGTGTCCCATTCCACGTCACAGCTTTTGTAAGAACATGAGGACACATGAAAGACACTGCCTGGAATTCAGAATATGACACTATCATGCTCTTAATAATTTGCATTCCTTTCTCAAGAACCCATTGCTCAATCTGGCTGCACTGGCTGAGATCTTGTTTCTGGTGTGATGAGAATTCACAGTTCTCAGAATCTGTGTACCTATGATGTGTAATATCTCAAAGAGTGCTTTGAGAACCATGGTTTTCTTCCTCAATACACAGTCTGCTTCTCTTCCTTGTTTTTAGCTTTCTTTCTATATTGCTTCACCCATTTCTTTTTTTTTTTCTTTTTGATTAAAAAAAGTTAGAATCCTTTGTATATTCTAATCAGACCCTGAACTGGGACTGCTGTTTTAAATTTGAATTTTTTAAAGTTTGTTTTATAAAGCCTTTTTAAATTTTGAGATTTAAGATTTTAATAGCAAAGCTTCTTAAAATTACTGACAAATAATTAAATGGGTAATTCTACTGAGATGATCACCTCTGTGAGGCTGCATTGTAGGAGATTGTATGTAAACCTCTGTTAGGATGCAGTCTTTGCCCAAAACCAGCTATGGTCTGTAGCCATGGGTTCCAGCTAATCAGCACGTGCAGCAAAATGTTCTTTTTGTTGGACTTCTTCCATTGCGCTCTGTTAATGAACATTAGACCAAACATCAGTTTCTGAAGGGCCCTGTGACTGCAACAGTACTGTACATTTGGGAACACTTGGAAATGCTGCAGTCATTTCCCTTTCCTGTGAGGTTTTAAGTTCCCAAACATCCTCATCTGGCCTGTAATCAGTGATAAACATCTCTGCTCACCATTTGTTTAGATCAGTTGTCTACTGTACCAAGTTCTGTATAATGGCTCTTTGCTACATTTAGAGTGAGACCGCATAACATTTATTTCTTGGGACTTGAAAGGAGAAATATCTAGAGTTAGCATGGAAGTACAAAAATAATGAGGAGAACTTGACAGAAAAGCCTCCAAACAACTTATTCTCTGGAAACTGGAATGGAGAGACATTTTGTGTTCTCGTTTACTACCCATCTGTACCAAAAAAATTAGGCTGTGCTATGCTTAAAGTTTTATTTTTGGGTGACTCTAATGATAAGCAGATTTTTACTTTGTTTTATAGACCTGATCTACAATCTGCATTTTTTTATTCTATACTTATCATCTATACACAAAGAGTTGATGTAAAACTCATGGAAATAGCAGTATAATGATAGAGTAAAAATTTCACAGCTGTTACGAGGAAAGTAGGCCAACACAGCTCATATTTACAAAGGAAAAGAGATCTAATTGTCAGCTCTTTTAAAAACAAACCAAAACCCCAAAAAACCCTAGACCATCTGTCCAGTACGGGTTGGTTTTTTTTATGGAGCCTCCATAGGTCAATGGTTTCCAGGGTTGACTACAGTTAATTGCTACAGTGGTTTTATTAATCTGCATTTTAGTCTTGCCAAACTTAGCGTTTGAAGAATCACCACTTTGATTTTTTTTTTATATATATTCTTATTTAAATAAATGAGGGAAGAAGGAGAATTCTGCAAATTTAGCTATTTTCAAGTTTTTTTATCTTTTTTAACAGTACCTTTGAATGATTAATGTGAGCAAATGCCTTTTAGGTTTGTCTGCCAGTGGAAAAGTATACCTGAGCTCGTTCAACTGCTGTTAATGAAAATGATAAAAGCAGTGATTTGTTATTGCTGCTGCCATTAGTTACTGTTTTATGAATCATATGATCAGGTGAAATACTGTGTTATTGCCCTGCATCTGGTAACACGAAAGAAAAGTCAAGCAAGAGAAAGATCTCTAACAGTTAACAACAAATCTGTTTTGGGAAAAGGCCCCTCTTTTTTTCCTGACTGGGGAGTGTGGGATAGACATGGGGAACAGGAAACCCAGCTCCAAAACCCAACATTTTATTTATTTCTAGAAGGAAATATAAAATTAATAGTCCCACCAACAATAAGGGCAGGTAGACTCAGGACCTGTTAGTAAAATACCCACTAAACATTTCATGCCATAAAAATGTGTTTGTGAGTCCCTCTGTGATTTCCCTAAGTATTCTCTGTGGATGAGGTTTTTTATCCTTCTGGATAATCTCCTTTCTGCAGGGAGGAAGGGTTTCTCTATCAGCTCAGTGCCTGAGCAGCCCTTTGTAAGACCCCTTTGAAAGGCTGTGCATGAGCCTGTTTGGATATGGAGTTATTACTCTTTGTCACCATGAGCCTCTTCTCCTTGGACACAGACATGAAAGTCTTTTGAATTTCTATTCCAACAGAAATGGGAAGACTTTCCTCAGTGTGATCCCTGGTTTGTTCACTGTGTGTATTTTGGGTTTTTTTATACTTTTGCTCAGGCTGGCTTTTGTCACAGATTTGCTTCCCTGCAGGAATTGCTTTTTTTAAGAGATCCTATGATTTTTTTTTTTTCTTTGCTGTGGCATCTTGCAGGCCTAATCAAACTAATGTCCAATGCTCTGTATGCCCATCAGAAGTTAACAGCAGCAAAAGCTATACTATCCCTAGCTGGATTTCCTGTGGAGTCCTTTCTTGCTGAGTGGTTTTATGAGCTGGATAATCATATATCTGAATGATAATCCCTTTATATGAGGTTACTGCAAAAGGAAAGGATTATCTCCTAGAGTAACACTCCCTTTTCTTACTGCCCTGAAGTGCTGTTAAAGCTTTCTATTCTGGTGGGGGCTATGCCCAGGCTGGCTTTGCATTCTGCCGTGGATATACACATGAATCCTATCTTGTGAATTTAATAAAAAAAAAGATGGATGAAAAGAATTTTTGGGGCCTTAGATAACTGATAAGTTAAACGTGTTCGCTTATGTCACAGGTTGTCATTCCCATGTTGTCATGAGGGTCCTCATAGAGTTGCAATTTACCAAATTAACGTCATACAAAGCCAGACATCGATATTATGCACTGGATGCTTGTTGATCAACATACTCATCTGTCATCAATAAAGCACTGTCTCTTTCTGCAAGTGTAGCCTGTGCTGTGCACCACAATAATAGTGCTGCTTAGAGGCCCTAGACAATGAATTTTTTTTTTTAAGGATTGAAACTTTACCTTGAAATATAGCCACATGTAGTATTTATAACAACAAGAGGACATCTAAAAAGAACAACTATAGCTTCTCCTCACTACAAGATAGTGCAACCTGGTTGTTTGCTGCCTGCACTGAGCTGTGTTTCCATGTTTGCCTTGTAAGGAGAAAGCGGAGATATTCACATCAGAAAGTGAGGGAGGTTCTCAGGGAGAACAACGTTGTGGTTAAACAAGGGGCACAATGAAGCTCTGTCCTCCCACAGAAAGACTGGGCTTTCCTGATGGAGGTGAGACAATGGGTTAACACATTGTCACAAAAAATGCCTCTTTAAACTAGGCAACCAAGGCACAGCTTAAAGTAAACGTTAATAAGCGTGATCTGGCAACATGGCTGAAGAAACCTCAGTCACATAAATGGATCCAGCTGAGTGAACACTCCATTTCTCCTGTGAGATCATCCCAGAGGATCAGTGGGATGCTTATTGGGGTTTGTGGGGCTGCTGTCAGAGAATGATTTGTTCTTTTATTCCTTGCAATAAAGCTGCTTGAGACGGTGCTAGAGAAGTCTCTGTGTACCTATGGCTTTTGTTGTCTACACTAAAGTCTGTTAAAAGAATCAAGAGATTCCAGTTTTAATGAGATTTGAGAAGCTCAGATTAGTCATTGTTGTAAACCAGGGTACTGTAATAACTGATTAGCAAATCAAGGAGTTGTCTTTGACAGTTTATGCATGAGAGAGCCCTGTCTGTGCTGCAGGAGGATGTTCAGGAGTCAGGCTTGCTTGTATCCCGTTCTTAGGGAGTCTGAAGGGAAAGTAATGTGTTTGTGTGTCCATACCCAGAAAAACAAGGCAAAATACCAATGAATTTTATCACTGAAGAAAAACCTGAAGACACTGGTAATATTTTAGTATACTGTAGATCAAGTGCCTTCATAGCATATGTTTTATGTCATAATTCAGCATAAACTCAACTCTACACCACATGAATAATATACCCCATAGTTTAAGATTTAGCCAACTCCTGTATTTCAAATTTATCTTTGTACTTTGAGACACTACAAGACTAAAAAGAACAACAAATGTAGCAATGCAGATATTTTTTTCCTCCTGTAATGTATAGTCAAATAAACATTTATTTCCCAGCAGCAAAATGCTTTTTTTTTCTTTTTAATGCTTAGTTTTCCATAGTTTTTAGGGTTTTTTTGAGGGGAGAGGAAAACAAAACAAGAACTCTTCCTTGGGAAGGGGGGAAGATAGTGCCTTGTGAATTCTAACATCAACAGAACAGTTGAACAGTTCAATAATAGTACTCCTCTACTGCCTGATTTCTCCTGTCTACTCTAAATCTTAAACACGTGTGCCAGAAGAAACCTTTTTACATTTTCAACCATTGTCTTTAGGTTACCATTGACTTGTTGCCATTAGTTTGAAGACTCTGTTTGAGCTTTTGGTAGAACTGCGATTCAAGAAATCGTGGGTAGGAATCTCTTTCCATGTGCCTGTAGATTATTCTCTGTGCTTCATCAAAGCAGGACTGAGTTGGCTCTTGAATATTCCTCATAATTGCTTTTCTTGCAGGGCTGTCAATGTTTATCTGAAACACAAATGGAAAAGGCAGTTTAATCCTGATTATTGTGATTAGTGGAGGTCAAGAGCAGTGGTAAAGTCTCTGTTGCTGGGCCTGCATGCAGAATATGGGCCCAAGGCTGCAAAAGGGGAGTTTAGCAGGATGAGTTTGGTTTGCTCACTACTTCTAGGAAGAATAAGAGAACAGGGACAATTAAGGCAGAAGTTGTCCTGTGGACATGGCTTGGATGGGGAGTGGCTCCAGTGGAAAGAGCAGCTGGAAGTTGCTGATATCCAGCCCTGCTTTCCTTTGCTAAGAATTGTTCCCAGAGCTAGGGTTAGATTCCAGAAGAGGAAGTCTGAATTCTGATGAGTCCAAGTGCCTAGAGGTGCACATTACCAGTGGAAAAAAATGACTAGAAGTGTTATGACCTGAGATAAAATCAATGTTATATATCAACCTTGTTCAGGAAGTTTTAGTTCCTAGAGTTTTCCTGCTTCAATTCATGGTTTGTAGCAGGTAAATTGAAGCTGTGCAGGTGTGTTACAGCAGAAAGGTCTCGTGGTCAGCAAAAACACCAGATAAAAGGAACCCTTTGATAATCCATCAGCTCATGATGAGTTCCATTGGTTGTTTTCAGCTTGACTTTGTTAGTGTTGAGAGAAGACCTCTAAAGATTTGGTTAGTGCTGATGTCGTTCATGGGTTGAAATCTTCCTCTTCCAGAGGAATCATTTGAGTGCCCCATTTTAAATGCTGCTGAAATAGCAATGTAACTATGTTTCATATCCTCATGAGCATCTAGTTTTTTAGACTGGTGCCTAGTTCTTGTATTAATAGTGAACATCAAGAAAATGTGAAACTGGTGTGTCCTGAAGGTCTAGAAACCAGACAAACAAAAGCAAGATTCAAATACACATTATTTTAGAAAAAACATGGCACAGCTTATTTATAACTGTCCTGATTTAAGCCCTTACATTTGATTAATGAATTTGTGGTTGGCAATACTGATATTTCTCTTTTGAAAGTGCAAATGTCTTGCTGAGTTTCCTATAGCTGCACATACTAAAAATAAAAACTGAGAAAAAGAGACAAGAATGCATTGTTGTGCCAATTGGCATTTAAAACCAACAGAGGGTACTTTAAAAATTGCTCAAGTTTTGGATTAGAGGGAGTGGTTTAGTCATTTAAAGCAGCAACTGTTCTCAGCCAACATTTGGGAATCCAGCTGATCTGGGTTTGGCTTCTCCAGTGCCAGCAGGGAGGCTGCATTTTGAGACTCTGTAATAATTTTATTGTTACACATAAACCAGAAAATAATGAAGCATGATCCTTCAGTTATGTCAGCCTGCCAGAGGCAGTGGTAGTAAAAGCCAGAGTTGGCTTAGTTTTGCAAGGAGAGTAATAAGCAGGAATATTTAAAGGTTATAGAGCATGTCTAAATCAGATATTTTACATACAAATCTGCTGTTTTCCTTAACAAAAAAACCAGCTAATCTGTCTTGGAATCTTTCTTTTTGCTCATTTTGCAAAGGGGACAGCACTGGGTAGAGTTTTTACTTTGTTCATTTATATTTACTGTTGCAATGCCCAGGCATAGATAGATAGATAGATAGATAGATATGTAGCAATGACATAATCCAGAATCTAGTGAAGCAACGTAATCCAAAATATAGTGAAGTGATATCAATGGTCCCTGGATCTGATGTTGAAAAGAAAAAAAAGACTAGAACAGACCCAAGAACTTGGTTCTTAATTGAGTTGTGCATGCTGCTTGTGTTCTTAGTGGATACAGTTGGAAGATTTGCCCGTAGATGAGATGTGGATTCAAGTATTAAGATTCTGTGGGCAGAAGAGTTTGGGGGGAGGATGAATAGCAAGTTTTCACTCCTTTTGATACAAGCGGTGCTAGGCATTTGTTGTTGGTCTCCTGCATGACACTTCAGGCATTTCTATAAAAAAAAGAGCTTGTGATATTGTAGTCACCTCATTGGGAGCCTGGGGTTGGATGTAACTTGTAAAAAGCTTCCTGGCCACGGAAATCCTTTTCTTCTGGGATGTTATCTTCTTATACGCTTCACAGGCAAGCCAGAATTCTATGTTTTCATCACTGTGTTCTGTCTTCAAGTAGGTTTTGTAGATCATAGGCCCATCTGTAAATATTTCAGAAGCCAAATTTACATTACCTGTCTACATGCATTGCCTTTAGAGTCCCTTGCAGGCAGTAGGGACATTTATAAAGCAGTGTAATTCTTGATTGTTCCCCATAGATATTATTGGATTATTTCAAAATGGGGAAATATTTGCGCTATATTGCCCCTACACTTCAACCTTGCATTTTCCTGCACATGCAGGGCTCCCTAGTAAATCTAATCCTAGAGTAAATCTAAGGTAGGCAAATACTTTGCTCACCTTTCCTAAAGAGCTGCAAATCCCTGGGTTTAGAGTCTCTAGCTTTATATGTGAGTACACCTTTCTATTTTTGGATGTCATGAAGCTTTTAAATGAATTAAAATTCAACTAGTAGTGTTTTTAAGTGCAGTGAAGGAGGCATTTTAAGAAGGGCAGCATTCTGAGTACTGCTGCAAGCTACAAGTGTTTTTATTTAAAGCAAACTTTCTTGCTGGTGCAGCATTCTGGCCTTTCATTTTTTGGAAGATGTTGAGCACTGCCTGTTATCTGGCAGGGGTAATGATCACTTGTGTGCCTGCTGCTTCTGCTGTAATTTGGTCTCTTTGAACAGTTTTCTGTTGGGGAGTTTCTCCCTGTGCTGTAACATACTTGGTTGTTTCCTGGTTAAGATTTTAATGGCAAAATCTTTAGAGTTACAAATGCTGTCTGTTAGTCTTCTTGCTCTCTGTAATTTTTCTGCAGTTTGAAAATGATGCCAGTCCTAGGAGTAATTTTTAGAGGTTTGTGCTGTGGTTAACTTTTTCATTGCTATTTTAAAAAACGTAATTCAGCAGTGATGTTCCGGGCTGCTGCCCATATGAGAAATGTGGGAGAGCTCTGAGCCCTGTATGAAGCAGTGGGAGGTTGGAGTGGGAAAGCTCAGAATTGCTACTGCAGCTACAGTTCTTCCCATCCCTGAATATTGGAGTTGTATTCCATGGTTGTTACCCTGTATAGCTGTGCCATTTTATGGTGTCTTTGCTGTACACAGGACTTCCCAAGAGAACTTTGTCACTTTTCTGCCAATATAAATTGCTATTCAGTGCTTTAAGCGGGGATGTGGCAGATAAACCACACCCTCATCACATGCCTTTAAGGGAATTAAATGTGATTGCAGAAATGGCAAGTTTGGGGAAGCATTTGCAGCATGCTCGGTTTATTTTCACTGTGAGGCGTGCTGGGCATGTCACACAAAGTTGTTTCTCATTAGTTCTGTATAAGGCAGGATATATTATGCAGCGTGAGTTATTGATTTTGCTTTGTGGGAACTTTTTCCAGCGATCCATCTGGGACACAAACACACAATTACTTACATTTGCTTGTTACTAGATTTTCAAAAGACCGGGACCATTGTAGCACTTCCTCCAAAGACACCCTTTAGAAAAACAGGAGGGCATTATTGCAGGATTAGCTGTGGCTCAAAGTATAAGAAAAATTAATTACATTGTTGAAAATTTGGCCCCTAATTTAAATATGAGCCATATGAAACTTATATTTTAAAAGGCTCTTCTGTGACTCCCAAATCTCGTACTTACTATGCTGAGACAAATATTTTTCTTGCTGTAACAAATGCAGTTCCATTTCGAGGTGCTCCATGTAATTCCTCTAGAAATGGCATTCATTGATTTATTTAAATTCTGCTTAGGAGAAACATAAGAAAAGTACTGCCTTTCTAGACAGCACCTTCTTTGGGGGCAGGAATCATCATAGAATTTAGGAAATATTGATGCTTGTGTTTAGTAGTAAAGTCTTCAGGGCACAAGATCTTATTGTAATACTTAAAGGCCTTTAACATCTAAGCTGACTTATCTGGGAGCTGAATGGAAGCTCCAGGCATAAGGTAAATAAAGAAAGTTTAATGCAATCTTAGCTGCAAGGGACTTCCATCTCTCACCAGTTGTTTACAATGCAGTGTGACACATTATTACTAACCTACACAGCCCTCGGAGGCGGCTAAAGTCAGATTTTACTTTCATGTTTGCTATTCTTAAGCAATAAGTTCATAAGCTTGTAGGAGTCTCCTGCCTGATTCTGGGAAAGAGCATGGAAGTAGTGAGGTGAGAGACTAAACAATTTAAGGAAAAACAAATGTTTGAGGGCAGTAGCTCCATTTAAGTGCATGTAACTCCATTTACACCAACTGATTTTCAGGGATTGCAGTTTTAGGACACCAATGCTGGTAACTTGAAAAAAACGCTTATGTTAGGAAAAGAAAGGACAGGGGATGTATTCCAGTAGGTGCTTTCCATTATGCATCAGCCAAATTTGGAGTAAGATCCCTTCTCATTGAATGTTTGCTTTTCATGGGAGCTATAAGTTTGTCAACAACTACTTAGTACCACAGTGCTTTTTCAAAATTTAAATTAAAATCAAAATTGGCTTTGGTATGAGTGCTGCATGATGCTTTATAGATTTCTGCTGCAGAACAGCCATTAGCATCTCTGTAACTTTTTTAATTGATAGTGATTTATAATTTATTTATAACTTGATATAATTCCTTCTTTCTCTGATAAAGTACATGGCATGACTAGCTGATTATTTTCTCAGGATTTCCTGATTAGACTGACCTGGTCAAAGAAATACAGAGTAAGAGAAATGTTACCACTGTTGAACTGTGGGATCAATAACTCTCTAGTAACTCTTGCCAGTAAAAGACTTTTTTTCCCTTCTTGTGAGCTATTAGCCTTCTCTCTGTAAAAACTCATAAAGCATGTGGTTATGGGGAGTGAGAATCTCTAGTTCTTTGAATGATTTTTTTTTTCTCTCCTTACAAGCTACTTCTGAGTCATATTTGCTGTTCCTGACAGATAATTTTTCACCTCTCTCAGCAATAGCACTTGTATAGAACAAGTGACAATCTCGTCTGTCTCACTGAACATCAGCAGGAGAGCCATCTTATTTCCATTTCTGATTATTTGTCTTTAGCATTAACCTGTGAAGCAGAAAGAACCCTGCCTGATGGGGCAGCTGACACAGAGGAAAACCTTTTTACCTTTTTATTGTCCTTTAAAAATCAGGAGAATATGAAGGGCAGTAAGGGAATAGGTTATGATGAACTCTATTAATGGCCCTTTAATAGCTGTTATGCTGATGGCAAACATCTTGCTGCACTGATTATCAACATGATTGGATTTGCTGAAGAACTTACATTACACTCAAAAAAAAAATACTCTCCAAAAATAACTGAGGCTATATACCTGGGACTGAAAAAATTAAATTGTAGTGTCCTGTGGGAGCTGTTGTTCACTTATTGTGCACCCTCCACTGTGAGTGGCTCCCCTCACCACCCTGGTGCAGTAGTTGGAAACTCTGTCTGGATTTCTGCCACCCAACTTCACCCCAATGGCAGTTTCAGGGGTCATCAGGTTCTCCTCAGTATTGCTGTGGAGGGTATGTCTCAATAAATCAGTTCTGTGTCTGGTCTGATACCAGCTGAAGGCATTTTGGATGGAAGCATTTCCCCACCCCCATAGGATGTGTCCCCCAAATTCCTGGCAGTGCTTGGTCCCCATGGAGCCTGGTGGCAGCTGAGGACTTGCAGGAGCCACTCGGCCATGTCTCACATGCACTACATGAATATTCAACCTTTGCCAGCAGCCTGAATTCTTTTAAAAGATGGACCCCAAATATCCGGCTTACAGATTCCTCGCAGGCCCACATCTGGGCTGAATCCAGGGATGAGTTTGGGCCCATGCCTGTGTCCCATGAAAGGAGCTCCCAGTGGGATATGCCGGCGGACACCCCATGGGCTGTTAAGGAACTGGCTGCAGGAAGGAGCTTGGCTGGGGCACTTGTGAAGGTGTTGCCCTCTCTTGCACGATCTTAAGCTTACAAAGAAACCTCCACTGTGAATTTTGAGGGGTTTGTTCCTCCTGCTCAGCTGTAAGTACTGCAGAATATAAGATTCTTATCTGTACTTACTTAGAACTGATCCCATTTTCTTCTGCTCTGAATATCTTGCAAATCCAACAAGTATTTGGACTCATTCTCCTAAACATGGAAAATATGTGAGTTTTAAATCTGCTGTGCTGAGTTCTGGCTTTCTTAAATAAAATCTTATAATTCACTCTACATGTAGCAGTGCAATCAGTTCTAACAGTATTCTTATTTTGTGCACCTGATCTGTATCTATAAGTCATTTCTGAAGCATTTGACCAAAATATATTTTTGTAACACATGAGAACTTAAAAAAAATTTTTTAAATTACCAGATAGTCCAGTGGATATCTCTCAGGGAAGAATAGAAATGTTGATAATTTTCCCTCTTTGTTTCTCCAATTATGAAAGGAGATTGAAGGTTGAGCCTGAGCCAAAGCAGAATGAAACTAAAAATCTTTTTTTTCTTTTTTTTCACCGAAAGCTCAGGGTGACCAGGATCAGAGATCAGAGCTCAATGTGAACTGAATGATGCTGAGTAAGTTGTTAGGTGTCTGAGATTAACATTGATATTTGTCCAGCATGTATCTCAAAGTCAATAAAAGTCATATAAAACTTGCTTTTATATAGATATGATATCCATAAAAGAGGGTGTAGTTTATTAGGAATGAAGCAGTGAAAAATGTTTGTCTAAAAAAGACAAAATTTGAAAAATCTCTTGTGACATGGAGTATGTTTAGTGCTTCTCCTTTGGCTTTCAGGCAATGCCAGCTGCTGAGTTTACACAAGACTGTAAGTTTGTATGGACCTTCCTGAAATCAAAACAGTCTTTTTTATTTTTGAGGTTGACTGGCACATATTATGCCTACAGCCAATTTTTTCCTTCAAACTGAAACACACAGTAAAACAGAGGACAAGGTTCTGTCTCCCAGCTTTCTGAAATGTTTTCATTTGCCTTTAGTGTTGTTTTCTTTGTTACCCTGACATAAATAATCAACTTTACATTATATAAGAGTTTTACCCAGTAAATTTCCTGCAGGGTATTGAAACTGCATACCTTTGCCCAAGTGCTACACTGCAACTGCTGCTCACATTCCCTGCAGCCCTATGGGACTACCAGTGGCCATTGCCTGCTGCCTGCTTCAGAATTCTCTGAACTATGTTCTCTGCTAGATCTCTGACTTTTGAATCATTCCACCAGTATGTACTCATCTCACCCTCTGCCTAAAAGCAGTCTTTTAAAACTACACCATATTCCATATTTAAGATGAAGTTATGCATTTAAATTCTGGCATATGGTTATTATTTATCACCTTATTTTAGGCTACTTTGACCAATGCCCTCTATTTTGGGTGTTTTCATGTTGCAATCATTCATCTTGTATCCACTGAAATGTAAGTGAAATGCAGTCTTTGTGGCTTTTTTGAAACCTGAAGAAATTCATGTAGTTTTTTTACTCACAGAGATGCTCAAGAAATACCAGATGAAGCAATATTAAGTAATCTGATTCAGCTACTTCCATCTGAATTTAAAGTGTCAATAATTATTTTTTTCTTCAGGTGATGGCTGCATGAAGTGACTTTTCTGTAAGGAAATGTTATTGTTCTGAGGAGCCTTTTTAATCTGAGTTAGAGGCTTTCAGCTTGTTGAGAACACACATTTTCCAAGCATACACATCCAGGGCTTTGTGGTTCTCTCTTCTTCTTATGTCAGACTTATTTCCTAATAGACCAGGGAACAGAGCATGCTGATTTTATCTTTTCCAGCGCTGATTTGGAACATCTTCTTTCCACTGAAGCATAATCTATGTTTCATTAGTCTGACGTTGTGTGTTTCTGCTGACAGTGGTCTTAACCCTAAAATAAGACTGGTAGTACAAAAGCCACACCACACCCTGGAGCAGTGGGTTAGTTTTGGGTTGTCTAACTCCCAGGAGAGCAGCCTGTTACCTGTCACAGTGTCCTATCTATTGTAGATAGTAAATTACATCTTAACTACTCCATTCAGCTTTGCAGTGTTCAGAAAACTCGACTTGGATCATGGAACTCTTCTCACCCAATATTTATAAAGTGTAGTATCCTTTCTCTTTGCTTGTTGTAAGGCTGTATTGCAACGAGGCCACAAGTTCTTTAATGTGTAGGACCTGTGTGCTTCCTGCAGGACTGGTAACCAAAGAGAAAGTCACATGGCTGCAACTCTTCTGCAGAAGTAATTGCCTGACTGATAATAAATGAATCTAAGTGCTGGAGTTATTCATGTCTGTAAAATAAATAAGCAGCACCGATCTGGAAATGACTGTTTAACTCTTGTTATATTTTATATTGGAGAAATATCAGGAAAACTGATTTGGTACATCAAAGAACATGAAATATTTACCTTTCAAATGACTACATACATTTTGGTTTTTCAGCACCCTTTTTCTGTGCCAATGAATTTGTAAACTACCAAATGCCACAGCTTTTAGTGCCCAGCATAACTTTCAGCAGAGAGAAACTGCTATATAAAAGTTCTAACTGATTGCCCATGTAATGTTATTCAGTTTATTTTGCACTGACTATTGCATAAAATATTCATGTATATATAGGGATAAAGCTGGGTATACATCAGAAACATTTCCAACACAAATGCCTTTGCAATGCTGAGAACCTTACATGTCAAGAGAAAAACCAAGTGTTCCCCTGCCTATGCTATACTTTTCTGATAATATTTCAAAGTGCAAAATCTCATACTTACAGAAACTCCTCTTGGCTTATTCCCCTTGGTTAAAAAGCTTCATTTAATAGTTGCATTTGCAAGGGTAACTTTCCAAATTTCTTGAGCTGTTGTTTTCCTTTGTTATTTTCTCTTAGTGTAGGTGGTCTTACTACCCATTCTCCGTGCCTGTGCTGCTCATACTAGTGCCTGACTCCTCTTTTATACATATCACAGGCAAACAGTGGCTGTGGTTTCCATCAGAAAAAGCTCCTTTGGGCTCTGATGCACCACTGATAGAGCCTGTTTGCACTGAAATTATCTTGACATCTCTACTGATCAGCTGTAATGACATGAAGCTGTACTTGACTTCATTGAAATCTTGCATGTGTTGTCCAAGTCCTGTGACTAATGTTTTCCATCCCTTTATCAAAGTTCTTTATATGAAAGCTGAAGTCCATGTTGAAATGAGACAAAGGGCACAAGTACCCTTTCACTGAAACCAATTTTCGTCTTATAGGCAGCATTATGAAGCACTTCGGACTGCTCTGGGGGAACGTTTTTCTGCTCTGGCCCATCAGTGTCAGGCTTTTATGTGCTCCTACTTGGCCAACCTGCTACTGCACAGCACCTGAGGGATGTTAGACCTGAACTCTCTTTAAACTTGTATGACGTCCTCTGTCATTTTTCTCACAGCTGCTGCCCAGGTTATGGCTTCATTTTCAGCTGAGATTCAACTTATCTATGTTTTGCTTGTTCATCTCTGGCCAGGTGTTTGAAAGGAGCCATGCAGTGCAATAGCACTGAAGTTGCTGTGTCAGTGGGAGACTCATTTGTAGTGATACTGGGGCTTTGAGAACAAGCACTAGCTCAGCTGCTTTCTGCAAAGTAGTCACAGGAGGGGATCCTTCTGGAGGGCTTTCTGTCCTTCCTGCGGTGGTTGTGACTTGGGATCTCTGAGAATTTGCCATTGCCTACAAGGCACAGACTGACCCTGTTGGGAGGGGAAGGTTGGTCATGCCCCTGCTCCCTCTGACAGCCCAGCTGTGTGCTGTGATATTTCTTTCAATCTTATCTCTGTGCTCTGACTCATCTTCTTTTCCTCTTACGGAGCCTCCCAGACAGAGCATGAACTGTGGAGGATTGGAAGTTAAATTGAGGTTTGAGCTTATGACAATACAGTGCAATCATTTATTTTATTGCAGCTCACCCTACTGGTACACAGGCTTTGTGTATGAGATGTACATCCCTTTTCCCACAGCACTTGTCCTGCTGAGGAGGAAATGTGTGTGGTGTGCTCACCCACAGCAGAACCTGGTGTCAGAGCAGGGCAGCATCACGTGTGAGACCTGGCCTGTGCTTAGGGAAGGGAAGGACAAATATCACTGTGATCTATTTTCTATTGATTGCTATGTCATTAAATCTCATTCTGTATTTGTTGTAACTTCACACAGGATATTGGAGTATTTTGTTCCATTTCTGTAATGGGAATAGGCAGAAGCAAATATCTGTGCAGTGTAACTTGAGCTGATTATTCAAATAATTATAATAGTGAGATATTTCAAGTTTATCACATGCCTCCTCCTGCTTCTAATGCTTCATATATAGGCACTTATATACCAAAGCATCTGAGGGCCAGAACTTGACAAGCTAAAAAAGACTATAAGGAATCTCATTTGTACAACTACTTATATTTAAATAAGAAAAAAGCACCATATTAATAACTGGAAAAGTTACAGAATGAAAATCGCAGTTATGTTGATAGTCTCTAGTGATTTGTACCAGTATATAACTATTTGATCTACGTATATTTGGAGAAACCTTATATGTGCTTATGCATGTTCTTTTGCAAAAGCATAAATGTCTTATTTTTTACACTAAATTTTATTGGCATTAAAGGAACATCCATCTAAAATCTCATTATTAAAATGAATGATAATGAACTATTTAGGGTTTTTTTCCTATCAACTGATGTCCAGGGTGCCATATATAGCATCATATCTTTGTAAATTTAAATTGTGCAGTGACTGAGGATCCTTAACCAATGACTTTGTGTTCAAATATTTTCTTTGCCTTATTACAGGCATTAAAAAAATGCTGTGATGTTGCTTAAAATTGAAATAAATTGTCCTGGGGTTTTCTCCCTAGGTTCGTTTTTTCTATTAAACTGAAGAAAATACATCTGCAAACCTCTCTTGCCTTGTACAGTAGGGGGATATTTAGGTGCAGGATTTGTTGCTTATTTCATGTTTTGTTATATTCTTGACCATGCTCTGATGAAAAGTTTGAAATTTAGTGGGTTTCAAATATGACTTTACAATTTGTTTCTCTGTGTCAGCTCTTTCCACTACCATCACTTATAGCTTGATACCCAGAAAGTCACCCATCTACTTCCCTTTCCAGAATATTTAAAGTCCATAAGAGTGGATAGTTTTGCTGTTAACCAGGTATGCTGCCTCACTGTGGAATTACATGATTTAACGTAAATCCCACCCTTCCTCTCATTGCATACAAATTCCACTAGATGTCATCCGGTGTCACGCTGAAGGGGAAGGTTTGAACCACCATGTCCATCAGCTCAGACTGGCCTCGTGAGGGCGGCTGTGGGTGCAGGCTCTGGGTGGGAACACTGCAGTGCCCCTTTAATAAATGGTTCCTTGTAGCCTGAACGAGTCCTGGTGAGACACTGAGGCCTGCAGGTGACTCTGATAGGGCCTTTTCCCTTTGGATGTTGCCAGGTGTTGGGCTGGGATGTTCCCTGCTGTTGCCAGGTGTAGGGCCCAGAACAGCTCTAGGATCATGAAGAGATGTACTACACAGGAATCCATTTTTGCTTGGTTTATTCAGTGGTTGAACTGGATGTGCTTTCCAGAAAGACAATAAGGGAAATGCCAAAACTGAGACAATGGCTACATTGTTGCTGCTGAATTTATCAATTGTCAGGCCTGTTCATTTTCTAGGCATTAACCCTCAACTGGCAGCTAGTTTAGACAATGTATGTTGACCATCTTGATTGCAACCATTTTTTCTTACCACTGAGGATAATTCTCCCAGATGAGTTCTTGCTCATTCTTCCATTTCCTTTGCTGTTTTCCTGCACTCACTCACCTAGCATCACCTTTTTTAATTTTTATGTGTTCTCTTCAGGTTTTTTCCCTCCCACCCTTACATTAATTATTTCCTAATTATGTTTCTGTTTCAATGCTGTTGTGCTTAATAAACATCTCGCCCACCTACATCTGTTCCACACTAGTGAATGTGGAAGTACTGTTTGTCTCATTCTGTCTTGTACCCATTCTTTCCATCTACCCACATGTTCCCCTGCCTGCACATTGCCACCCTTCTCTCTGCAGTGCTCCCATGCCCTGGCATTTGGGAATGTAGGACCCCTGCTTCCTGGGGCTTGCCTGGGGCTCATGTTCCTGACACAGCATCCTACAAGGGTATGTTAAATAGGAGAACTGAGGCTGTGCCTGGAAATCCAGGTCCAAACACAAGGAAAGCAGTAAAATATTAGGAGGTCTTCATTAACCTTGAGGAGAGCACAGAGTGGTTACTCTGATTTGGCTGCTACTCATCCTCATTGCTGCTTGAGTAACTTTAGGACAAAATAACGAATCGGTGTTCTTGCTTCTTGCGTAATTCAGTCATAGATGTTTCCAGAGAAGAGTCCTGTTTCTGTAATTACATATTCCTTGGTGGTTTTGACAAATTCTGTTGGGAACTTTCTTGCTATATATTTGGCAATAACCTCAAAAAAAGTTAGGTTCTGTGTGGAATGAGGTTCTGCTCACAGGGATGGAGGGAACAGTGTTCACAGCTTCAGTCCTTACAGTAGGCCAAAACAACCAGTAAATTGTCTGCAGATACAGAGATGATGAAATGGTTTTTGTTTCTGAGTAGAAGTAGGCATGGCCTGCTAATAGTCACTGCCTGAAGAATTTAAAGCATTTCTATATTCGTGGCTTTAGGTTTTATCAACAAGGCTGGACAAGTCTTACATTGTGACCCATTTCTGCAAACTCTATTAACCAGTGTCCTGCTGAGCGAGAGCAGACTGAAGTCTAGATAGCACTTGGGGAAACCTGACCTCAGTTGTACTCTGTGACCTTTCTGTTCCCTTTTTATTCCTAAAACTGTGATGTCATTGTGTGAGCCTGGTGCACTGCAGCTATCTCAGTAGAAGAGGAAATAACGCCATGAGAAGTCTGGACTAGTTTTTACAGGAATTTTCACCCCATCCATTCTGTCAGGCTTCCCAGAGTTGTGCTGTGGTTTGGATACAAAGCACTCTGTGCCCTGAACTCTGTGAGATTCTGCATTCACACTTCCACCAAAGCTCAGCAGTGAACAGGGCTTCTCACACCCCCTGCAGGTGTGTACTCCTCTGGAAGGTGCCAGTTCTTCATCTTGTCATAGTTCAGTGTCAAATTATTGATTATAGTGTGGTCCAAGTCAGAATGTTTGACTGTGTTAATCCAGGGCGCCCCTTTCCTCCAGATGTTTGTTCCAGCACCTGGAGAGTTCCTCGCTGGACTCTGGGCTTTGTTTGAACATCCACAGTGTGTCCAGAGTTTCCTCAGACTGGCATGAACAACAAGCATGTTGCCAAACTCATAGCTGGACAAATTCTGTTCAATATTGAGTCTCTTCTCTGTGTCTAAAGCTGCCTTCGTGGTTGACAAACTGTTTGCCACATAATGCCAAATACATTACAGACTTTTTCCATAGGTAGTATGGAAATCATGGGTTACTGAGTTATTAGTGTTATGCAGAGAGTGTTTATCTTGTTTTATTTTTAAAGTTAGCCCTCTAATAGTAGAAACCTTCTGACCACAGTGACTTGAAAAAAAAACCCCAAACCCCTTGTGATTCCAGTGAAGTCGAGTCTGTAGGCAGCTGTGTTGCCACTTCAGTACTTTGGCTGCATCACAGACTTTGAAGAGAAGCATTGCTAATCTGCTCTGTTTCTTTCTGAACACAAGACTAGAGTGGTCCTGAAAGGTTTACATTTCTGCATTTCATGCTCTACTCAACCTATTTTTAATTTTATTAGTGAAAGGGACCATGTGACAGCAGGTCACCCAACTACTTTAGATAAGTGCTTTAAGGCTGTGTGGTGCTTGAAGAAATTGAAGGGAAGTGCTCAGCAGAATGTAAATGTTGATCATCTTTGGGGTCTTTCAAGAGGGTACTTTCTGGAGATATTTTGAGAAATGAGGGGGAATGAGTTTGTTTCCAAAATAGGCACACTGGTTCTTGATTTATGTGAATCCCCTTTTAGTGACTAAAGCCTTTGAGGCTTTATATACCCAAACAAAACCAGGGGATAACCTTAAGTCCCCTCTGACTTTGTTTCTGAGCACCCAATACAGATTTAAATCATCCAATGAATATTAAGCAATAACTTGTTTTTCAATTTCTGCCTCTGTTTAATGACTAAAGATTCCATTTCAAAAAATTCATCTGTAGACATTACACACTTTGATACAACCAACTCATATCTCTGAATGGAAGATGAGAACATCTAATTTTTCCACATCCTACTATTTTTTTTCTTTTCAAACTCATTTCACAACCATAAAGATGGTGACATCTGAAAAGCCTGTTACTTCAGAGCGTGGGCAGTGATGGGTGGCACTGAGGAGTCTAAAGTGATGAATTTGTATTATTCATCACATCTCAGTTTTAATTTCCTTCCTGTTTCAGTGTTCATAACAATAGCATGTTTCCACAGGTGGCCTGTTCAATATATGGGAGAGATCGATACTATGTTATACCATGTTTTTATTTAGGATAATATTAAAAATATCTGGTTTGGGTAATTAATTTTTCCAAATTGGAGAGGTCAAAGCTAGTCTTCTAAATACACATGCAGGGTCTGCTGGACTCCTGAGTCCTTCCATAAAGAAAACTGCAACAGAGAGAAGTGAATTCACTTCAAAAGTGTCCCTAAAGATGGTACAATGATTGATTTTTCCACTGGAACATTAACAAACAATGAAAATGTTGTTTCAGGGGTAAGGTAGAACACATAAAGAAAATTCTGAGTCGATGCTGTCAAATCTTAAAGCTTTTCCATGTACTGCATCCTGTTTTCCTGCACTGTTCTGTAGCTGACAGCCAACCTGATTCAATTGTTTCTTTTAGAGACAGTGAATGGAACAGCAAATTTCCATTCTCTCATGGCATACCTTCTCCAAAGAAGGAAAGCGGAATCTAGTTTAAAAAAAAAAAAGCCCAACCCAACCCACACCTGTGAAACCAATGTGTGATATTGGGGCTGTTCCAGTGCACGAGTAGAGGGAAATGAGTGCACCCACCTCGTACACAAACAAAGGGCGGCAGAAAGCTCTGAGTCCTTTGATCTGTGTGTTCTGGGTCATTCAGATCCCTCAGACCTTGTTTAAACAACCTCTTTTGGGCAGCCCTGCTGTAGCAACACACGTGTAATACTGGGCTTTCAGCATCCCAGAGCCAGGCCTGAATTTCTGCTGTGCTGTCATTTGCTTGCTGAAATGTGGTCATGTTGTCAAGGGTGCTGGAGTGGGCTGGAATATCTCTGGAATTAATAACCTGGGCAACTGACCTTTGCAGTTGATATCAAGTTTGTACTGCGAATAAGGTGAGAGACTTAAAAATAGCCAACGTTGTTGGGTTGTACAGAGTGGAACAGTTTCTTTTTGAAGAAGAAAAACACCTTTCTTGCTCTCTCACTCTGCCAAATTATGAAGTAGGGATAGATGCTTATGGAAGAAAGTCAAAACTCCCTTCTTCCCTCCTCAGATACTCTGGTCTCTACTAACTGTGTAATACAAGTTGGTGAAATTGCTCTGACAGTCTTCTCTGCTAGCAACAAGCCATCCAAAAGTAAATAAAAATCCTAACCATCCATGCTATGAAATATGATTTTAGTCAGAAATTACATATGGGTGTTTGGCTTAACCATAGCAAAACTGGGAAACTGCAGGGAGAGCAAATGAAGACTGGGGCCATAATAATTAAAGGGATTTACAGTCAAAAGAATAATGTTACTTGAATACAGTGTCTGTTTAGAGGGTAGCTGATATTTCATAGCTCTTTCACCTCTGTGAGCTTGAAGTTCTGCAGAGACATTTGGGCCACATTAACTGTGTCAGAGCAAACATAATGATGCACCTTGTGTGGGAGGCACAGTTGTTATTCCTACTTCACAGCAATTAGATCTATTCCTAATGATCCTGGAAAATTAATTCCTGCAAGAATGCCAACTGGAGACTGGTTTACATTGTTCCAGGAGCAGTCAGGCTTTACAGTCAGACTCTCTCAGGAATGCATAACTTAACAATAATACTGCAAGACTGGGGTCTTTTCTTCAGCATTTTTTAGCCTTGAAAGGAAGATGTAATTTGCAGTGGCTCCCAGCTACTATAGTAGGTGATGGTGGAAACTGGCACTTTTCTATGTTCCTTCCAGCTGTTTTGCGTCTAACACAGACTTTTATTCTCCCCTGGAGGTCCCAAAGTCCCCAAAAGGTGGCAGTAAGAACCTGGTCTGCTCTCAGTGAGAGGTGACATCTCTGAATTTATAGCTTCTCCTTTTGGTACAGAGCAGAGTGGGGCTCACAAAGCTCATGTTATTCTGAAAAAATGGAAAATTTGCAAGGCTGAGATAAAATCTTGTATTGCCACCCGTGTGATGTCAGTGTCTCATGATGGGAACTCATTAAAACCAAGGCATCCTCTGATTTATTTTCCCTGTAAGCTCTAATGTCACAAGGTCTCAAACACTTGAGTTTTGGGAGTACTCTTGTTCATGGTTACATATTTCAAGCATAATCACTTTTTTCCCCTTTTACTTTAGTTCTCATCTCTACTGTGGTATAGGCTACTCATTACATTTTAGAGTAAATTGAATGCAATGAAATGAAATGACCCTTGATGCTAGTGTTGGTATTGCTTGTCACATTCTGGATCCTGCCAGGATTAGTGGAGTAATGCCAATGTCTCAAACAATGTGACTGCTGAGGAGTCTCTCTGGTTGCTGCCTCTCTACATAAGCAAACATGGGTGATCCATGTGCTCAACTCATCTTCAGTGTCCAAGGGGATTGACTGTGGGGCCATTGGCTCAATATTTTCTATATTTGAGATTTGACTTGGATTTGACAGCTGGTAGCTGGAGCATCATGAAAATACAAAGGAAATTTAGACTGGTTCCTCTTTATTTATCTACTTATTTTCTTTTTTGGGGGTTGTGAGTATGGGTCTAGGTAAGTCAGTATCACCTATTCCAGGTAACTCAGATTATGGTTGTGTAAAATGGGCAAAAAGAGAGAGAAGTGGTGGAGATAAAATTAACATTTGAATATGGAGATGAGAGGTAGTAGCATAGTGAGACTGACGGGAATTTTGTGTTTCAATATTTCAGTAATTACAATGGAAAAATCACTTCAAATTTGATGTAAATAAGATATAAAACTTTATTATTAACTGTATTTTAATGAAGATTTACTTATTATTTTTCAATAAATTAAACAGGAAATGTGCTACATACCTGCCTGATGAATACAAATGTAATAAAATACAGCTTATATAATTCTTACATAATTTAAATCATATAAATTTTAAGACATGTCAATTTAGGATATATTTACATAGCACAACAGCATTGTGGAGCTCACACTCATGCTTATTAACACTTCATAGATTTTTGAAAGAGGCGTGAGTTTTGGCATTTTCTTGTTATGCCCAAAATTGTCAGTCATCCTAGCTTTTCTTCTGAACTTGAGAATCTTTTCCCAATGCTCAGCAAGTCTTGCACTTCCTAACAATCAGCAGTTCTTTGGGATCTAAGACACAGTTCAGTGTTCATGGTGCAGTTCAAACATCAGTTTTCATATCCTGCTTTGACTCCATGGTGTGTGGGAGGAGGGGATTTTCTCCCTGTGCTGCTCTCACCCCTGTGACAGCCTCACCAGCTTTTATCCTGCGTTCTCTTGGCTGTGGAGCTGCTTGCATTTCCCTCATACTCCTCCTCCCAAGACAGGGATATTCCTTGGCAAGATCCAACCACTCTGGAGGATCTCTTCACAGGGTATTTGACACAGAGTCTACTTGGCTCTTCACTGCCTCAAACACTTTATTTCGAAGTGTTGGTTTGCAGCTGGTTCAAAAGGTTCAGGTAGGATTTGGATTTTAAAAATCTGGGATATGAATCCCTTTCCATAAGGATGTACACTGTTTTCTGGGCTTCATCAAAACTTGAGTGAGTTGGGTCTTGAGCCTTTTTGGCTGTTGCTTCCCTCATCTGATAGTCAATATTGATCTGGAAAAGAAAAAAATAAATGCCATTGAAAACCTAACTTAAAAATGCAGTCTCTTTCTATATCTGTCACTTTGTCAACACATGAACTTGCAGCCTTAGAACTCTGTGATAAATCAATGTCAGAACTGCAAAATGGGGGAAATTAAATACTTGTATCCCAGCTGGGCACAAAAATTGCTGTTCACTATAGAAATGTAATTTTTTCTGGAGTCAGAATTAATACAGCTCAACAATGGACTACTGAGAGGAGCAACCTCCAGTTACTAAGAGAAATCTTGTGTTGAATGTCTCCAGTTTAAACATGATCCATATACAGAACTTTACATTTTCCAGAAGGTCCACTGCTTTTAAAAGACAAGAAATGTTCTGTGGCACTTCCACTCACAAACACAAAGAATCTCCAAACAGCATCAGTAATTCAAACTGGGCTGACTCAGCAAGGAGCATCATGTGCTAAGCTGCTGAGGCCTTTGCTGAGCTCTGCTGGTGCCTCTCCCAGTATTGGCCTGCATCCTGTGACTGTGAGATCTGATAATGTCTCACTGCACACAGCAGTGATGCAAGAAGGGTCCTGAAAGCGTGCCTGTGCCTTCCTTTTATGTAACTGAGTGAGTGTGTGAGCATCTCAGTGAAGCCACACTTCCCCCTTCTGCCATGGCACAGATTGACTTTGTACATACCTGCTTAATGGCATCTGACTGAACAAACTCCTCATAAATCCTCTCTGCTTTGCCATGTAAGTGATCGGACTTGGTTTTCTTGTAATCCTCACAAGCCAACCAGAACTCGATGTTTTCCTCACTGAACTCTGACTTCAGGAACTCCCGAAACACACCTTGACCACCTAAAGCCAACACAAATACATCATCTTTACTGTATGATATTTGTGACCAGGGAGGAGAAAAAAAAGTAGCAGCAGTTGTATTGAAATCTGATATAAAACCTTGGCAAAATACACTGTTCTTCCCTTCTTCAACATACTACAGATATTCTAATATTAAGGCTCATGGGAGTATTGCTAATTATGTTCAGTGGTTTTAGATCTAGACCCTGGGTACCAAATTATAGCAATGCATTCTAGCCCTTCCTAAATGGATTGTCTTAGGGTATAAGTGGAGAGAAAATTCAAGATTAAACTGATGTGTTATCCAAGGATCGAAGACTGATCAAAATGAGCTATTTGGGGGTTGTTATGCTGAAAATGGGAAAAAAACCCCAAAACCCAACTTGGAAGCCAAGCTGTAGCAGTGTCCATGTTACAGTAGAGCTGTAAAAACCTGAGGTGCAGCAGCCCATTGTCTGACAGTGTTTATACAATGCTACAGCTTTGCCTATTTGGTGAGATTAGACAAAATTTTGTCCTCGGAGTAAGAACAAAGTCATACTGGAGTAACGGACTTACTTTGGCTGGCCAAGAGCTTTTCCAAAGACTGTGACCACTGAATAACTTCCTCTGCAGAAAGCCTAAGGTGACAAGAAAAAGAAAAGACTTTAGGCAAGGAACCATGGGGTTTGTTTGGTATGACTGAAGGAGACAAATTTTATAATTTATTATTCTATTCCAGGAGTATGTGCCAGATATTTTACTAAATTTATGGCTTTGTCATAATCTGAGATCCTGGAGACAGCCCACTTTGAGAAAAATAGTCAGAGATGAATTATGATGTTATGTTGAATTCTGTTCCCAGGAAAATAATCTTTAACTATGATAAAACTATTTTGTACCTCTACCTCTGTTTCCATATTTTTGCAATAAGAATGGTAATACCCCTACTCTTCACTTAAGTGAGAAGCATCTTTTTCTTGTAAAATGTTAGAGAACAGGTACAATGTCCCTCTGATAAAAATGGATTTAACCAGAGTGTCTTCTCCCTCACTGTTTGATGCAAACATATCAAATCACTAATTAAAAATCCTTAACTCCATGAATAGTTTCTAACTACCAATGTTCACCTTTCTTGCATTTTGGAAATTCTAGATCTTTTTACAGTATTTTTTGTTCTAGAAGTAGTTTAGAAATGAAGTAGTTTACTATATAATAATCTAGCTATAATTATATTTTAGAACTGGGTATATTTCAGTACTTACATAACATTTCTAGAGTTGGAAGCCTTGATCCCAGATTCAATATGTGGCACCATGCACTTCAAATAACTTTTGAGATCTGCACCACTGAAACAATGAACAAACATTTTTTTAATCCATTACATTGCAGCTGGATTTAAATTCGATTTAAATTTTCCTCAAACTTTCAAACAGAGACAGACAGCTCCATCCTAGCACTGAAGTCTGGCAAGTTACACATCCAAGTAATTTTTTTTTAAAGACTGAGCTCCCCACTGTATTCAAATTCTACTTATGATTACTTAAAACAATCAATTAATTAATTGGAATGCCTCAGCTCAAGCCTTTTTGAATGATGTTGCAGTCCTGGGCTTTGAGCAGGTTTTGTTCATTTAGCCTGAAACACAGTGCTAATTCTTAATCTCCAAGATTAGTGGAGTGTCATTTTCACTTCTAATACATTAAATTTTATACGAAGTTGTATATACTTACAAAGCCTTTTGCTTCTTTTTATGGACTTTGCCTTCTGCAAGCTTGCAATCTTCTTTTCCATTTAATTCAGTCATGTTGTTGTGGGAGAAAAAGAATCCTGGCATTTTACTAGAGTTTAACGTGAGGCGCGCTTCGCCACGATAATCCTCCGAGCCCCAACTGACAGCTCCCCGCCTCTGCTGCCCCCTTTTATTGACGCAGGCAGCCCTGCTAGCTGGTGTGAACAGAGCTGTTTATCATCTGTCTTCATCACAACCTCTGGAAGTTCCCCTTTCAGTGCACAGTGACGTGAGTCTTCTTTGAGAAAGAAAACAGACAGCAGCGTCTCGTGGTTGAAGTTAAACCAGATGAGGCTGAATTAGTTTGGGGTTGTTATGTGTGACTGTGTATGTCTGGTACCAAAAAACAAAAATCCCCTCTAGAACTTCGAATTCTTGTCCCCTTTCTAATTGGTACTTGCAAGTCAGAAGTATTTTTTGGTTTGATGAACAGAGCTGCAAATACTGCAATTTTTTCTTGACAAAATTCACTTGTTGCATGCCTGTGTCCTGCATTTTTATGCTTTTCAATTGGTCAGGTGGGCTCAGCAGAATACAAGGAAAAGGTACTTTACAATACCCCAGTACTAAAGTTCCATATGCAACAAGCTATTTGCAAGTCCCCTGTTGCTCTTCAAACTAGATCATTACATTAGACAGGTTTTTTTAGACACGTGCTGTGAAAATATTTAGAAGTGGTTTTCTCAGGAAGGGGTTTTGAAGCATCAAGAACTTATTTAATTTGGTTTGATTTTTCCAAGTCAGGTTATTTGGAAGCACAGGGACATATTTCAGGAATACCTCCCTAATTTTAACTGGCTTGGCATGTATAAATATTGATTAGGTTAGAGCTGTTGTTGTAAACACAATGTGAATATTGCAACCCGTTTGAGGGAGATGGAGTTGTTTGTACAGACTTGAGTTCCACTTCAAAGAGGAAACCATGGATATAAAACAAGATGAAGTATTAAGTGTAACTGTTTATCTGTCCAGGATGGTGATCTAGATGTTGAAATACTTAATCTGGCCCCTGAGCAGCCCAATTTCTGCTTGTTTGCTCGGGTTAGTTTTGGGTTTTTTTCTGTCATGTTTCATAGATTTTCTTTTTTTTTTTTTTCCTAAATAACGTGTGCAACTTTGATTACTTATAAATAGCTCGTGAATGATGTGTACAGGGTGATGGTGGTATGGGGTGGTGATGGCATATGATGGTGATAACTGCTGACACATCCCCAGCTTCCTAGGCAAATGTGATGCAAAGGACTGGGAGCCCGAGAGCCGCCGGCAGACAGATGAGCAAGGACAGACCGTCAGGGTCGGGGTGGTGGTGACCACAGCAGGCTGCCGGCGCCCTGGGTGCCAGCAGCGACACAAATGTGTCTGCATGGGCTGTGCTGCCAGAAATACTTATCTCCACACTACCAGGTGAACACTGACCTTTGCGGGGGGGCAGAGGTATTTACTAACTGCTCTCCCCTGAACGAGACGAGAAAGGAAGGAAGAGATGTTATCAGTGCTGGATTTGTTTTCGTGTCTAACGTGCTAGATTTTGACATTCTGCCCCCCTCAGCGTCTCACTGTGTTCTCTCAGTTAGGAGCTGTCCTCAGTGGGAGGTTCCTTTGCTGGGAAGGTCAGAGAGATGGTGCACCGAAACCCTTCTCAGAGGAGGGCACCAAAAGCGTAATAAACAACAGGGGAAAATAATTTCCTATCTCATCTCCCAGAACTCTGTAGCCCTAGGCTAAAAGTGGGGCAATGTCTTGAACTTGTATCAGCTGGTAATTATAATATACCAGTGGAGTTCTGTGAGTGTGAAGGACAGTGTTGACCCCTTGAAGAATAGGAGTTTGCTTTATTGTACCTATTATCAATGCAGGGCTGTTGACAGCTCATTTACAAGATGAGGAATGTCTGTTCCCCATTTAAAATGAAATTACTCTCTTTACCTTTTTGATTTGTTAAACATACCAATGCATATAATAGGTGTTGAGTCATTCTTTCCTCTAGAAAGGAATTCTCATGCTGAGTGGACTTTGTGCTTCACCTTCTTGCAATAAATATTCTCCTGAGTAAAGAAAAAATAGCATTCTTGTCATTTGCATCAGGGTAATGCTGCTGTCCTACAGCATTTGAATTGCTTTCTAGGTCACACAACGCTTGAATTGCTTTCCAGGTGCTTTATTTGGTGGAGGAGATCAGTGGTGTTAGTATGGGATAACTTGTAGGTAACTTGTGTTGCTTGTAGAAATACCATATCACTGCACTCTAGGGGAGGTGGTAACCTTTGCTTTTGGGATCCTGGTGCTACTGAACTTGAATAAAAAGTGAAGCAGGAACAGGTGGAATACTATACTGTGAATGAGGAAAAAGTTGCGGTTACCAAGCAGACCACCTGGAATCAGCTGATGTTCTTACGTTCTGCTGTTCTCATATCCTGAATTAATAGTGCTCTTAACACACTGGGGAGTCCTCTCCAGTATTCCACATCACCAAACCCCAATCTCTACATTACAACTGGTGCTCTTTATCCCTAGGCTAAAAAGAAATCAATGCTGCCTCTCTGGTTCACCCTAAGCCAGGTTTATTTGTCAACTGGTGTAAAGATCCATGTAAGACTGGAAAACATAGAAGACAGAGTTCTGAGTGTCTGATTTGGAGAAGGGATGAACAGTGGATACCTAGGAAGAAGTTTGGCACGTAAACCTCTAGCTTAGGGTCATAAGAGGATATTGGTGCTTTACGTTGTCTTTACACTTCCTATCTTCCTGTAAGCACTATTCAAACTCTGCAAAACCAAAGCCTACTGCATTCAGTAGCAGACACATCAACGTAGGACTACCATTATCAACCACTTTTTTCCTCTGCTGTGGAAAAATACTTTCTTCCTCTGAGTAACTCTGATCTTCAGGGCATCCTTTTTTTCTCAATGGAGTATTTCACTGACTCTGATTCACTCTTTCTATGCAAGCCTACTCATCTTTAAGGTTTTATTTGTTGAGCCCAGTGCAAGTTTCCCAATCTCAAGAATGGGAAAAACTGTGTACGAGACTTAGGTATGAGCACAACTGAAGTGAGAGGGAAAAGAGGAACTGTAAGATTCATAGAGCTGACAAGAATTTTTTTATTGCTTGAGCAACATTCTGCTTCTGCAGACCACACAAAACCAGGGAGACACCTGCATGGAATTTCCTAAGTTAAAAATTCGTTAACTATGACTTTGGTTATTGTAAGGGATTCTGCTTTGTGAAAGAGTTGGACTAGGTCCCACAGATGGACTAGATGTTGGTTCCCTACAGTTCTCATTATTCTGTTGTCCTGAATATTCTGACTTGGTATTTCTAGCGTCAAAAGTGATACTTATTTTCAACTTTAAAAAATATGATGCTTCAAACTCATATGCATCTATCCGTATTCAGGGTCACTATCCTGTTTCCTGTTGACAGAAATGTCTGGTGGGATTTTACATGATACCATGAAGAATAGCTATGTCCTGACCCAGCAGAAAGCTTTTCACATAACTTTCTGCCTCCTAAATTTCTGGATTTCTTTCAGTTTCATCATGGGATGGTTGGTAACAGACCTGTCTTTTTCATCTCCCACAACCTTAATCTACCTATATATTTTTCTCTGTTTCATGCATGATGGCCAATTGCTGCTTGAAATACTTTCTTGCTTAATAACCATTCTTTTCGTATTATTACAGGAAATTACAAAAATATGTATTTTAAGCCTTACAGTTTTAGAGCTTATTAGAGTAATCCCATTATTTGATACAAAACCCTCTTTGTCTTAAGGTTGGCATTGTCTTAGTTGATTCTGTCCAGTAAAAGAACAGAGGAGAACTTTTTGCAGGAACAGCAGCACAGCTGGCTGTCACCAGCTGGTTTCTACTCTTTTCCAGATCTCTTATAGGTTTGTGATGAATAATTCATCCAATTTTATGTGCACAGGAGAAGCTTGCAAGCATATGCTAATATTCAACCTGTTTCCATGCACTGTTTTCTACTCTTTCTGGTGACCACTTGGTAGAGTGTAAGAGAAAAAAATGTGAGAAAATTTCCATTACAACACTGGACAAGCTTGGTTAAAGCAGAGGGGACAAAAAGTTCCATGAACTACAAGTCCCGTTTGCTGGTCAAAATTAATTCAAGCTTCTCCTTCTGACTTCTGCTTTTTTGTTTGTTTTTGGTCACTCTTGTCTGGCCTTACCCTCGTTCATCCTCCACTTCAGCCCTGTTTCATTTCTCAGTGTTTCATTTTGGCTTTGGCAAGTTGTTGTCTTCCACACATGGCCGAATTTCAGCTTTGCTGCACTCTTGCTGTTGAGCATAAATGCCTCTGGAGTTAATCTGGCCACATCTGTGCTCAGCTCAAGGGCCCAGACAGGCAGTGCTGCCCCACTGAACACAGAACATCCCCTTGCCCATCACGCAGCTGAGCATTAGCTTAGCTATGAAAACAAGTGATTTCTTTGAAATGCTGTTGTCTTTTAGGTGACCTAAAGAAATCAACTACTGATAATCCATCTCTCTAGCACTTAAAGGAAATAGAAACTAGTTTCTGTGGGAGAGGAAATAGTGTGCATTAAAAAAAAAAGGGCGGTGGGTGCTTCTGAGCTGCAGTGATATTATTTTGAAATGTTAAAATTTTCTCTCATATTATGTAGTCAGTCCATAACAGAGTAATGGTAGCCCTTACAAATTATTTTTAGAACTAATTTCTGCTACAAGCAAAGGTTTTCTGGGAAGAAATTGTGAAGCCACCATGAGGAAAATCTTGCTACTTGATTTAGTGGTCTCATTTTTGGTGTTGGACTGATTTGATTGAGAATTGGGTCTTTTTGTTTTGTTTCAAAGTTAAGATGTTCCTCATGTTAGCTATTGTTCCTGATTAATTCGACGAGTTCTAACTTTGCAACCAGTAAGACGCAGCTAGGGCTGAATGGCATCAGACTTCTCAGAATACAAGAGGATTTCTATATTTGAAAAATAGTTGGAGCCTAATGCCAACCTCCTTCAAGGAATGTCACAAGCTGAACTTTGAGCAGTGATCCACCACTTGAGAAAGTCTTATGACATTTGCTCTATGAGACACCTGACTCTGGAGGACAAGTGACCAGAGCTTTCCTGAAATCTCTTCTAGCTGTTTCACTTCCTCACTATAAAATGACGTCACAGAAACATTCCTGCAAAATTCCAGTTCAAGCCAAAATTTCACTGTCTGTCTCTGAAGTATCTGCAGAATGCTTTTAGGGGATTTTATTTAGGGTTTCCCCTAGCTTCTGCAGGAACCTTGTGGAGTTTTGGGGGGTTTTCCTGTACCGTGGCAGTGAAGGAGAAACCTGGTAGGAACCCTTGAAGTCACTGTGGAGAGCACTCAAGTGATGTTTTCCCTGGTTTTTTGAATCGTATGGGGATTAAAATACAGTTCAGTCCCTGCATCCATTCTGGCAGGTCTGGCTCTGGTCTTTCCTTTGTCTGTCAATCTCTAAATGTCTTCATGGGTGCTGTGCTCTCAGCTTTTGTGACTTTAGTTGTGTCCCTAACCTGTCTAACTGCTTCATGTGTCTGTTGCAAGTGACCATTAGCTACTGGAAGCCGTCGATTTGAAATTTTGCTGAATAAAAATTGTTCTTATGGTTATTATTTTCTTTATTTTCTTTCTTTCTTATTATCTTTTCAAACTTTCATGACTTGACTTTACAGAAAAAGATCAATATTTTACGATAAATGTTGGCATTAAGGGTTGTGTTTATATGAGAGTCAGTGCAAGGAATTAGATGTGTATTTCCTCACCATACTGAGCACATTTCACTGACATGCATATCCAGTAATTCCCTCTTTCTTGTGACCATTTCTTAATTAGAGTGTAATAAGCTTATACAGTTTATCAGAAACATGATCCTTTTCTTTCTGGGGCTTTCCATCTGCAATAAATTAACAGTTGAATTTCTGTGAAATCAGGGGACTGTTGGTTCTCAGTCAGATTGGCTGACACCTAGATGAAGAAGAAAAAAAAAGAGGAGAAAAAACTGCAGTACAGTGACTTCTGGGTGGCGATGGTGATGCTTCCTGTATCTGCTGTTCACAGAGCAGGAAGTGTTCATCGCTCACCCTCGGGAAATGCACGCATTTCTCATTACCTCCTCACATTTTCGTGAGCCCCACACTGCACTGAAGCAGCCCCTTGTTTCTCATGTGCTATTAAGCAAAATGGAGTGAGAGCAGGGCCTGAGGTGCTGGGGTGTGAAGCAGAGTTTGCTGAGTTTCCACTGTCAACACGGAAATGAGATATGTGAGCACAATACAAGCTTGGCTTTCAAAGCCTGAAGGCTTCAGTTTCATCTGAATCTTAATGGAGAAAAATCAGATGCTTTTTCTCTCTTGGAGATGGTAAAATTCTGCATCCTTCAGAACTGTATTAACAAATGGTTTGATTGAACACAGCAAGCTAAAACTTGCGGTATCCGTTTTTAAAATGTTTTTAAGAGCTTTTAAACAGGAGAAGTATTACTGAAGCTTTTAGTGGAGTTATGCCGCTAAAGACTTCTCTGAAGAACTGCACTTTTAAGTGTCTGTTTTACACTTGGTGTTATGAATTTCCTGGCTGAATTTTCACTTCAGTGCCAGCCCAGATATGGCTCTCTTTGACCAAAAAAACCCTCACAGACTGGAAAAAGCTGTGAGCAATATGGTCTAAGGTCATAGCTGATCCTGCTTTTTAGAGCAGGGGTTTGGACTAGAAACCTCCTCAGTTTCTTCCAAAATTGGTTTATCGTGAGATTCTATGTATAACTGATGAATGATGTCTGGAACACAGAAGTCTAATTCAGTTAGAAGATAACTACTTTAGGAAAGAATGGTAATTGTAGAAATTAATACAGGTTTCCAGCTTGGCTCTTTTGAATGAGAACTACACACTGGAAGTGCATCATTCAAATCACCATTTCTTCCACCTCCCTCTGAAAATACTTGCCTGGTATATACATGAAGTAGCAGAAAGTTACTTCAAGAAATGGGAAAGTTGAAGATAGCTATGAGGTCTCAATCTAAATCTATAAAATTTTAAAGCTACATGTTTTCTGTGATGATCTCTAAGAACCAGCTCTTCTTGTGATGAACCAGGAAAGGAAGATAGTTTAGTTTTATTTCCTGTCATTTACTTTGAATCTCACCTGCTGTCTAATTTCAGTTCTCAGGAATTAGAATGTTTGCAACAGAAAGACTTGCATTTCCTTACATTTATCATACTTGCAGTTTTCTGTTATGCCACAGAGACAGACCCCATCCATCCTATTGGTCACCTCCCTCCCTCCCTTATGACCCATACCTGACACACCCTGAAACACTGGGACATCTGGAAATGTTCAAGCCCAGGCTGGACAGGGCTCTGAGACACCTGATCTGGTTGAGGTTGTCCCGGCTTATGGCAGGGAGCTGGACTAGGTGGCCTTTATGGGCCCCTTCCAGCCCGACCCATTTTAGGATTCCATGCAATGCCTGCACTAGGCTGGCTGCTACTGGTGAACTGCTGGCACCTTTGTGCTTTTGGGAAAATTCCAGCAGTTGTTTTATCGTTCCTGGGAAGAATGGGGGCAAAGGCTTTATTAAAATGCAATCTCCTGTAGTTCTTTGAAAACTGGACTCCTCCTGGAGCACATACCATTTAGTTAAAGACAGTTATTTGTAAGAAACTAGTGGGTTCATGTTTGACAAGACAAATGTTTCCTGAATGTATTCACCCACGTCACTGATGCCTGTGCTTGGCACCTGTGTTCGAGCATGCATGAGTGCTTAACAAAGCCTTTGGCGTATGGATTTGATTAAGAACAGCATGATCCTTCACACACCTTCTCCTGGCAGGGTCAGGAACAGAGTTTATGTACATGTCCATAAAAATAAATGAATAGACAGGGCCTCTTTGGGTCCCTGCATGTCTGTGTCCTCTCTAAAGTATGTGGAAAATGACTCTGCTCTAATTTACATCTAAATTGCAGGACATGGGCCCTTGTAATTCAGAACCACTGCTCAGTTCCTCATTAATTATCTATCTGGAAGCCCACAGACCTTGGCTGACAAGAGTACTGAATATAACCTTTGTGCAAAAGAGGAGTTGTCATATCCTCAGAATGGATTTTCCTAATACGTGTCGTTATGAAAAACCAAACTCCCATGTCCCACTGGTTCCCCACCTGTGGTGAAAACTCATGATTTCAGCCTTGTTTCCGTAACCTCCACAGGCAATTAAAACTGCCATTCCTGCAGCATGGGCTGCCAGGTTTGGAATTCCCCATTGGCTGTGTGTGTACATGTCAGGAAACCAGGTGAGCTTTGATACATGCGACCACTTCCCTGTAATTTTGAAACGAATTTGAAGATGAACACACAAAAAAATTCAGTGTGCAAAGCAAGATAACCAAATCTGGAGGGAGGGTTTCGTATGAGCAGCAGGAAACGGAACCCACTGAGTTTCATGACAAGAGTAGTTCTGCTCTGAACTGCTGAGCTTTCTTGTGCTGCCCTGAGTTACTCTGAAAGAGTCATCAAACACTGATGTACTTCTAACCTCAGCCTCAGCCGTGGGGCCTGGAAACCACAGGCTAACAATCCTTTGTGAGAGCTGTTCTGCTGGCTGGCACTGCCAGGCAAGTGCTGAAAGGAAGCAAATAAAGACTTTTAAAAATAATTTTTCTTTTTTAAGAGTGTATATATTTGCAAAACCATTGTGAGGGTATTGATATGCGTGTATAGAACTTGACATTATCTCCAACATTCCTTTAAATGTAGCATTAGAATGGCTCTTCTCTTTCCACACATGATACATAACACCAGAATGTTTGCTGCAGATCTGATGAATACCTGTTAGGAAATGTGTGTAGATATTTACATGTGTTTTATTAATGGTGTTCCTTGAAAGCCACTTTGTAACATCCAAGTCACAAAGGTTCCTCTCAAACATGGTTTATTCTTGGTTTTTGTTTAAACAATGTCAAATTTAACACTCAAGCAATGTATCAGAACACACTGTGTTCAGTGACAGAAGAACAAAACCTGTTGGTGCTAGAAGATAAAATATAATTATTGTTGTTCTGTATAGAAGCATGCGTGTAATTTTCTTAATTTGTTTAGAATTTGATTGCACCCTTCAGTTTTACCATGAACTCACATAATATAGGAATAGCCACAGCAAGTGAAGGAAAGGGAAGGTGACTTAGGTTTTCTGGTATTATATTCTCATTTTCACACATGTGTTAATGCTTCTGAAGTGCTAATGCTCACTGTATTTGGTTGGGGTTTTTTTAAACTGAAGAATAACAACCCCAGCTATTTATTCTTAATGAAAAATCAGGTTGAGTAATGATGAAGTTTGAGTTAAAATCAGTGGAGCTGGACTGATTGCTGCAAAATTTCCCCCTTAATTGTGATGGTAAGAGACACTTCCCTCAGCTTGGAAGCTCTTTTAGTTGTCGTTTCCTTCCTCTCACTGCTGTTATTCAAACAGAGGAAACTCAAATTTACAGTGCATTTTTTGCTCTGTTAACATTTGTGTGGGAAAGACGCGTCCTAGACTTTTTTTAATACACAGGTTGGGATCTATAACCAAAATAAGTAAAGACAATGGTTCAGCAAATAAGAAAGCTCACTTCTGAACTGAATAAAAAATAAGACTTCACTTGCCCCAGGACACAGATAAATACTGGAAGATTAATCAAAAAGTTTCTCCTATCAATACAAAATGGGCTTTACCTGCTCTATGTTTGTTGTGTTCTAGTGAATTGGCATGCCCTGCTGCTTATTTTTCATGTAAGAATCAGTTATGAATTATTAGATTATTTCTAATGGGAAAAATTTTCCCGTAGTAATGCTTTGGTTACATTTTGCTTAGATTCTAGTATGTGGCAGCTTCCCCCTCACATACAGAAATATTGCTGCTTGGAAAATGACAAAATAAGGATGTTTTATGACTATTGGGTAGGGGTGAAATGTATAAAATGACATTCTGCATGACAGGGCCACTCTAACTTTGGCCCTCCAGGATGGTATAATCAGAATACACTGAACAGAAAGCTACAATGAACCTTGACGAGCTTTTGAAACATCATTTCTGTGTTCTCATGCTTCATGCAAATAACCCTGTAAAGTCAGGTCATAATAAAAGAGAAACCTGGTAACACCAGCTTGCGTCATTTGAGAATCAGAATAGTCTTTGCATGTTGTTCTCTTTTTTATAACTTGCTTTGTCTGCTGCTGTAGCAAGATTTGTATTTTACATGGCAACCTCTTTTTGACTGCTCTTACGTTTATTGAATAACCAGCACCACTTTCACTTGTCAGCTGGTTTAGTCTCCCTGCGGGTTGCTATGGAACATTCCAAATATTAGGGAACTGCAGAATTGCAGAGCCTGAGGCTTCATGTGGTTTCCAGTCACAGAGCAAAACAACTGGAAAAATATGATCCCTGCACCCAAGAGACTAAAGCAGGCCCCAGGACACTACAACACATGGAATACATATTTTATGAAGTTTATGGTTCACAATGCAATGAGGATTCTGTTTACCTGATCTGCCAGTTGACTGGCTCAGGTCAAGGCCAAACATGTTTTCAGACTATTCTGCTATTTCTGCAAGTGCAATTTCTGTGAATTTTGCTTTCTTGCTTTCAGTGGTTTGTACTCACACCTGTTTCCTTTTTGCCTAACTTGTGTTATGCCTTGGACACATAAAGAAGTAGGGATTTCTTGCCTGATTTCTCAGTACTCTATATGCAGCTTGCATTTTCAAGAAACAAAGTGATGCCTGATGTCAAGACAAAGAAGCATGATTGCCTAAAATTAGTATATTTTTATATATCACCTTGGACCTGTAGTATATCTGCATTCTTTTCCCCCTAGATCATCGACTTTTGCTTTTCATTCTCTTCTTTCTATGAAGCATCTCTTCAGTGCTTGAGACCATTCAGCTCAGCCTCTCTCTGGCAGTGCTGCATGTGAATATCAAGATGACAGCAGTGTGCAGAGGGGCTGTGGGGGAGGTAAGGGTGAGAGGGACTGAAACAATGGAGCTGGTAAGAAAGAAAAAAGCAAAGCACTGAAAGAGTAAGAGGGCACTTTTCCCGTACAATCTGCTACTGTGCTGTGGAATGAGTCCCAACCCTCTGCTTTCTTGAGGCAATAGAGGAAAAAAAAAAGTTCTCACACTGATTTTCTCTCTAAATTTGATAGTAGATTTCAGCTTGAAACTTCATATTCCATGAAAATAGCAATGAAAGCTCAGTACTGTCCCAAATGCCAAACTTGCCAAGGATGTGTAAAGTGAGATTTTAGAATATTAAAAAAAAAGACTGTTTTAAACTCCTTGACCTTCTGAGGATGGTAGTGAGAGCTCATTACTGTACACTGGCTTCAAGGGTGATACAGAAACCCCAGCATGCACTGTTTGTTCCAGAATTCATGCCAGAGCTTTAAGGCATTCCTCTCATGCATGGTGCTTGACTCTCAAAAACACCTGGAGCAGCTGTGGCCACCAGGGCATCAGCAGTTTCTCTCCCCAGGGGCTGGCAAAAGGAAACCACTTCAGAATGAGTGGTTTTCCTCTGTCTGGGCAATGTTTACCAGCTTTTTACAAAGGTAGCTGATTTCATTGCTACAAAGGCTGACAAGGTGTGCTAGGGAGGGCATACCTGAGATTTAGGACAAACCCAATGCCAGGATTCTTTGGAATAAACTTGAAAATCTGTCACATACACAGAGCACCTGTCTAGCAGTGTC
Source organism: Corvus brachyrhynchos (assembly GCF_000691975.1). Taxonomy (NCBI): domain Eukaryota; kingdom Metazoa; phylum Chordata; class Aves; order Passeriformes; family Corvidae; genus Corvus; species Corvus brachyrhynchos. The sequence goes on along the minus strand of NW_008237239.1, from coordinate 2,572,531 downwards.
ACATTCCCCTTCTTTACTTCCTTCTACATAAATGAGTCTGCCTGCCTGTGGTGGGATCTCTGCTGAGTATTAACATTGCAGAATATATTGCACAGGCAGATGAGGAAGTTTTATGCAGCATTCACAGAGATGTAAGGTGCTCTGTAAGTACAAATAAGTGACTGTTGTGAGCTTATCCTGACATTGAAAAGAACTGATCTTATTTCAAAGGCAGATAAAAGGATTTAAGAATGATAAAAGGGTATCTAAGAAATCTGTGATACTGCTGGAATAGCGTTAGGAAGTTTATTCATCATTCTTAGTTGACAGACTTGGAGTCTTTCAGTGTATTTAATTTTTTAAAATCTAATTTAAAGTGATACTCCATTGAGTTGCACCTATATTAATGAGAAAATTCTCCCAACAAAATTTGAGATAAATTTTCTGGTTCATTATCAAAAATCCAGCTCAGTAGTTCCCTAATCACTGTTGAACCTGGCTGATGGTGATTGTTTTTCTCTTAAACATGAGCAATTTTGAGTAAATACCATGCAAGCATTCTTATTTTACTATGTTATCCAGCCCATTTGCCAAGGGTGTAATTTATCTAACACAGAGTTCTGCTTAGTTGTTGGCTATTTATATAGATGTATATCCTACATAATAGAGAACATCTATCTGTTTTGTATTTTGCTGAAGTTTCACTCAAAAAAACCCCCAGAAAACAAACCAACAAAAAAAAACCACCCCAAAAACCCCAAACAAACGAAAAACCCAAACACTAACAAAATTACAGCAATGTTTGGACACGCTGTTCTGGAGATCTTAAGTCCCAACATGCATATCAGTCTACATTTGCAATGCAAAAAGGTACATTGTGTATTAGTGGGACTACTGCTTCTTATTTCTTTGTGTAACACAGGACACTCCTGGTGCCACTGATACAGGTTTAAAAAAAGAACAAAGCAAACAAACTGAAATGGTGGATATGTATTCTTTGGGCCTTGGGCCTGCAAAAGTTGAACCCATGTGCTCTTTGATAGAGTTTCTCTTTAATTTGTAATCTCTTTGAAGTTTTGTGAAGAAAGCAGTATCCAAAAAGTGGAGATTCTTACACAAACTGCCTTGTGAACCTGCCTAAATATCAGCGCTTGGTAAAGACATTTGGAATTGGTGACGTGGCCTTGTGCAGACATGAGGCAAGAAAGCAAACCAGCTCGCCACCTCAAAATAATTAAATGATTTTAAGCTTGTATATTTTGAATTCAAATACATTTTGCCTGGTTTCATTTGTAAGCTAAAGTTCCCTGCTATCTGCTGGCTGCAGTTTCCCTGCCAGAGAGCACGCTGCATGTGTGGTGCTGCAGTGTTAGATTGGCAGATATGCAATTTAGAGTTCAGTGGGGCTTAATCTGTGTGTTGGTCACACATCAGCATTATTTACTGATACAGAAGTGACAACAGGACATGACAGAGCAGGAGAAGGAAGTAGATCAACTGTTGGGTACAAAAATAGCTGACAACTCACGCTGAAGTGATTGGAAGATAGAGTGTGGGTTTTGGTGTTAAAGCATGTGTAAAACAGAGGCAGTTTCTCACCACCAAAAAGGGGTGATCTGCTTAAACAAGTTTCATTGCAGCAGTACTAGAGGTCACGTAGTTCTGGGCTCAGACTTAAGTAAACCGGGTCTAATTCCTAGGTCTGCCATGGATTTCCTGTGTGAGTTAGAGCAAAACTTGCTCTTGTTGGGTTCACATCAGCCACCGGGGCAGGGTGTCTGCTCCCGTATGAGACAGAGCAGGGTATCTGGAAAGTTTGGGCAGTGCTGGCAAGTGTGACTCAGCACCTGTGGCAGCCCTGGGTCTCCTGAAGTGATGAATGAAGATCCTGTGCAACGTGAGGGGGTGTCAATACCTCACTGAGGGGAGCTTTTTATCTTTTTTTTGGCACTTGCAAAATGAGAGGAAGGAGTAGTTGCTTCTTGTTCCATTTAATTTCTGTCCTTCTTACTGAGTTTATAAAATCAGTTTTCCAGGGGCTATACAAGATATAAAGACACTGTGTGACCTCAATGTTCCAGCAGTCTTTTTCAATTCACAAAAATAATTCAGTCTCTTAAGTAATAGCAGAGAGGGAAAAAACAACAACCAGCCAACATTGTCATTGTTACTAGAAATTTGAAAAACAAAATAGTGATGTCATATTGAGGGAAAATTAAATTTAGAGTATCAGGGTGTAAGCATCAACTGCCACATTATTCACTTACAGGGGAGGGGATTTTAAGCTCTTCAATAATTATCAATTTTTATGGGTAACATAAAAAAGAATCAATTTTTTTTCTAACCTTGCAGGTTACTATTTGCCATTCCTTGTTAATACAGAGAGAGGTTTGGCCTTGCTTCCATGCATTTTAGACACTGGAGGGCTCCTTTTGCAAGCATGGAATGTTTCTCCTGTGAACCATGGAGGAACTTGTCTTCCACCGTGTGCCTGAGGCACTGTAAGGGAATGGAGGCACAGCCCTAGATCCTGTACATCACTGCAAGGAGGGCAGAACCTGGCATCATTTGTATACACAAAAGAAAAGGTGGAAAGTACTTACACCTCTACTGGCTATCCATAAGTGAAGGGGCAAGAACAGGAAGAAAAGGATTTGTGTGGGATTCAGCAGATGTGCTGCAGGGAGTAGAACAATACAGATCCAACGAAAAGCTTGTTAAGGAGAAAATGTAAAATGAACCTTGGCATAGTTCCATGTAAGCAAAGACTGATTTGGGGTTTTACTATCAGAATACTTCGATCCCTGAGTTTCAAACAACCCCTAAGCTATGAGCTGGTTTTGTTCAGGATGTAGATGTCCAGCCTGGGACAGGAATGGTGAGTTCAAAAGGCTATTAATTCAACTTAATGTGGATCTGAAGTGAATTGATAGGTTTTATGAGGTTGTCAAAGGTACTTGGCCTGGGTTTGTCTGGATTTTTGGAAGTGGTTTGCTCAGAGTATACATAGAATTTTGGCAGCCTCAGACAGACAGACAGACCCTGCATCACGACTCACAATACACTCCTTTGCCTTCATTTTGGGGAATACCTTTTAAAGCATGTTTTCTCTTTTTGCTTTATTGCTCCTTAGATAGTTAAAACCACAAAAATACTTTTATTTTTTCTCCCTTGTTTCCTTTTCTACAACTTTAGATACATACAACATGACCATAGGTATTGCTCTCCTTAATTTACACCCTCTACTGCCTTATTTAAGAGGTGAATGTGGGGAGCCTGTGCTTCCTCCATGCTGTTGCCATGTCCCATCAGTAAAACAGAATATCAGAGAGGTCCTGGAGCTCTTCTGCCTACACAGCTTTTTTATAAACCTCACCACTAGGTTATGAACGTGGAGTGTGATGAGTAAGACCAGTCTCTGGCTCATTAGTCAGCCTTTGAAAATGAAAGCAGACAACTTCCACCCAGCCCCATTTCAGGGGAGACCAAACAGGAAAAAGGAAACTGGGGACAAGAAGTCTGAAGAAGTGCGTTCGAGGCGCCCGTCCCACATAACCACATGCTCCTGCCAGACAGACCCCAACCCGCTCTTACGCACCTTCTCCTCCTATGAGCAAACCAGTGTTTATCAACTGAAACTGCTTATTTATCTAACTGAATGCATCCAGTCAATCAATTTATTTGTCAAACCAACATTTATAAACCCCTTCCCACATGAATAAAGTGACAGCACATGTTCACACCATTTAATAGACTTTCATAAGGCCAAAGATGTAATTTTTTTTCAATTATGCTATAAGTCATTTTCCAAAGAGAAAAAAAATATTCTTAGGTTTATTAATAGTGTGGTGGACTGTAGTTCATGCTAGATACTAAAGAGTGTGTATTTTCAGTGTGCATAATTCAAGTGTTAATGACTGACTTAACAAATATTACAACAGCTAATTCTGAGAAAGAAAGGTTCTAACATCTTTTAAAGACGAGGTCAAATGAATTTCTAGTTCAATAATTCTAGTGTTTGGATCTGAGGATGAAGTTGATTTTAAGCCTGACTCTGAAAGAAAGATTTTAAATATATTTAAATAACATTTCCTTAAGATGCATCAATTATGGTATTTATGACTATGAGCCCAAACTCTATCATGTGCTTGTCATTCATGAACACAAAAGAGAGTTTATCAAAGAAAGTATAACTGATCAATTTTTGGTTTAAACTTCCATGATTCCAATGTGTGTGACATTTAATGTGCAGTGAGATGTAACTTGTGTCTGTTTGGACCATGGAGAGGATGAGAAGGTTTGGGTTTGTTTGAATTGGGTTTTTTACCTGAATAATATTTGCCCAAAAAAAAATCATGAAGTCCCCCTAATGCCACTTCAGTGTGGGGAGAAATGTTTTTGAAGGTGAAACATTTTAATCAAAATAGTTAATGAAAAACCAAAGAAAATCTGTAGATGAAGGATAAAGGGGATTTTGCTCCTGTCACAAAATGAAGAAAATATTTGCCACTGCCCCACCAAGCTCCATCTACAGAGCTCCATCTACTTCCACCCACATTTTTTTTTTAAAAAAGGTGAGATCTTCTGGAGAACATTTATACAAGAGTGTAAAAGGAAATAATTTAGACTGATTAATACATTTTGAATGTCCACACAAATCAATAATTTCAAGAAAAAGATAGTTAGACTAAAACACTGTGGTATCAGCTCTTGGACTTGAAAGCTAATGCCTCCCACCTAAGCGTCTCATGTGTCCCTCCCCACAGAAGTATGGAAACGTTTAAAGAATACACATTCATCAAGTCACAGAGGCCTTGGAATGTCTCTCCTTCCCCTCTCTATAGTGTTTGCCATGCACCAAACCCCAGGGAAGGGTATAAAGCACTTCCTATGCACAGACTTGCAGAAGCATCTGTGAAACATCTCCCCCAAATAATACCAATGGCCGAGAAAAGATGCTCAGCGCATTGAACCGATACAGGTTTTAGTCTTATGAGTATGTGTAGACACAATCAAGTTTATGAAATTTTGTGTTGGACAAGACTACATAAAAGTTTAAAGGAAATGCCAGTCATTGTTGATATTTGTGGTTTGGGGTTTTTTTATTGTTTTTAAATTAGACACAATGGGGACAAGACTGTCCTGGTTCAGAGAACTGTGACTCCATTTGTAGGTGAACTTTTAAAGTTTAAATGCATTCATATGTGTTCCCTTCCATTTTAAATGCACCATAAACTAGTCATCTTTCTGTACTCTTGTATTAATCCCATAGTTTAATTTCACACTTCTGATAATAAGGCAAAGATAAGATAAAGCCTCTAAGAAATAAAATCCCCATGTCCTTTTCCTGTAGCTGTTCAGCCCTCAGACCTTCAATTGACTTCACTGGGATGTGCAAAAATGTAACTCTAGGAATGCTCCCTAACCAAGGTCATTAATCACTGGCATGACTTTCATGTTCTTACAAATCCTGTTGACAGTGAAATGATACAACTGCCAGGAGTTTAAGACTGTTTCTAGCTGTTAATAGCAACCAGTATGTGTCATAGAATAAATGTCCAACAGCCAGGGTATTCTGTGTTCTCTCTTTTTGAGCATTATTTGATTAATGTTGGTACACTCGGCTTGCATGAAGAAAGATTTACTGAGGGGAAAACAGATGACAGGCACAATGCTGCAATTTAATGTACCTTGTGAATAGCAATAAGCCAGCAGCTGGTTCTGCTGATTCTGAAGCCCATGTGAGGAGTTCTGAGGTTCATGGGGTTTACAGTAGACTCTACAGTGAGTCTAGATGTCAGATCACAGAAGTATTGAGAAGATTCAAGGGCTAAAAAATACCTGGAAAATAAATTCATAGAGTACATTCAAAGGTTTTTAAAGCCCTAAAAGACCTTGATGACCTAGTTTGATGTGCTACACAATAAAAGCTTTACAATTGTGTGCAAGTAAAACTTTCTTCAGAATGCTATCCAGTTTGGATTTAGAGCTCAGTACCCATCTATCATGTCTTAATACGGCCTTGTCATTAAAAAGTGTCTCGTTCTAGTTTGAACTGGTCTTGCTTTTGTATTTCAATTTCTGTTATAGGCTGTGATGACGTTATTTGTTGATCTGTTCCATGACAAATTAAATATATTTAATTTCTTTGTTTCTTTGCTGATAAGGAGATTATTGGGCCCCAATTCTGGTTCTTTTTGTAAGCCTTTAAAATTTGGAAGTGATGGTTTTAACACATGGGAATCAAAACTAGGTATGGGATGGTGTTTATGTCCCACTTGATATGCAAGCATGTTAATACCTCTCTGTGTGAATAATCAAAGTACAAAAATGAGCTCCCTAATCACATTTGGCATGTACATGCATATGTTCTATTGCATTTGGAGATGGGCTCGTTCATTTTTCTATATTTTGAGATTTTTATAGACTAGTTCATGTTTTTGGAAAACATTTTTAACAAAATAAAAATGTCGTATTGAGAGTGTTTCAAAAAGGGCGTTCCTTATTCACTAAGGTTGAAAAGAAGATTCCTTTATTTTCACTAGTCCTTTAAAGAATAAATCTCTTGTCCTGATTTTTAAAGACACAATAGTGGAGGTTTCTGTTAGTTTGTGATGGGGGAAGTACATAAAGGTTGTCATTCCTTGGTGATAAAGTGTCATTAATTCTTGTGGAACATGAAATCATGGAAAAGGACAGCTATGATCAGAAATGACTGCATGTATTTCAAAATTTCTTCCTCATCCCAAGAACCAGAGGGTGTGAGGCAGCTGCCTAAATATAGGTGTATACTGTCACTGCATGTGCCCTAAAATTTTGAAGGTAGAGGGTTGTCAGCTGTGAGATCGAACTTGCAGTTTCTGCCCTTCTGAAATAGCAATTAAGGGCAAGGAGGAAGCCATTCAGAATGTAAAATAGCACTAAATAGCTTTATCTTTTTAAAAAATTAATCTCCTTCTGAGTGTTTTGGTGAAGTAAAATAGGGTGTTGTATTTCTAACCTAAGACTGAGCCTTGTGATCTGTACTCCAGGTGTTTAATATTGTTATCCTACAGTTCTGGCTGAATCTGAGTCTGGACCTGAAGGCAAACAGGTTTAAGCATTGAGGCTTTCAGTATCCAGATGATGCAATAGTTGTGCCAAATGTTCAGCTCAGTCACATCTCAAGAGGTTTCTGCTCCTGGAGCACGTTTATGTGCACTCTTGACTCGTTCTCTTTGGAAGCCTTTGCCCAAGGATATCTAAACACCGACCAGTCTCTTCTCCCAGAGCAGAGAAGCAAATCAGTCTCTGCATGTTTAAAGCCTTGCTGTCCTCTGCTGGTAACTAATATAAACTTTTAATTTTTTGAAAAAATCTTTAGGCTTGTCTGAGCCCACTTTTCTGTAAACCACTGTTCTTTGTGTCCCTTTAAACCTTGGTACATTTTGTGTTTGTTTTATTTTCGTGCCTGTGCTTGAGTGACTTGGGTCACTTAGGCCTGAGTGTCTCTGAACCTCCTGCTGCTCTTGCCTTGCCAGAGGTCTGCAGGCAGAGGAGGAGAGAAGGTGTGAAACAGAAGGGTTGTGGGTGCAAGGAATGGAACCTTATGTAAGGGTGAGGTGGTAGGTGGCAGCAGGGTGAGACTTTGTGGTGCTAAGAATAGAAGACACGAGTTTCCATAGAGAAAACAGGCTGCACTGGCTCCGGGGTTCTCACAACAGCTTGTTAAAAATGGTGTTGCAGGTGATGTAGTTAGAGATTTACTTCCAGGCTAAGAAGGAGATATCTTTAATCAACAAAGGGGATTGTGCCCCAGCCTGGGTCAGGATGGGCAGCCCAGGAGTGGTGAGGAGGGGAACACAGCAGGATGACTCAGGCGTGCATAATGGCTGGGCACACTGGCAGAAACTTTCCATGCAAGTCACCACCTTCTTTCTGCTTTTTTGAGATGGCCCTTAAACCATACAGTTGTGGAAATATCACGAGTATACATCTATATATAGATGGAGAGGCTCATGTGTGGGCCAGAGTGCTATCTCCATCACCCTCCCCCAAGTCAGACAAACCAAAAAAAACACATGAGGCCGTAAGTCCACCCCCAGGCTGAGTAACATTCAGCCTCTGTGGGCAGGGACAGGCATGAGATCAGGACCTCAAAAACCAAAGTACTCCAAATCAAGAAAAAAGGCAAGAGGGGGCAATGGGAAGCTGGGGGTCAAAGGTTTGGCTTAAAAAAATACCCAAAACCAGAACTGAAACAGTGTTCACAGAGGAACCCACACCAGGCGAACAGACACCCCTTAGTCACAAGATAAGCAATAGCTGGAGCGAGGGGGACTTGAGATAGTTGTCCTGGGCTCTGTTGCACCTCCACACCTCCCAGCTTAGCTTGTAAATCACTGGTTATTTCCAAATGAGGGAGGAAATGTTGCAGTCATGAAGAAAATAATTTTTATTCTGGTTCTTTCCCCTCCAATGTTATCCTGAGAAAATTTCATGATAAACCTTTAGAAAATTTTTTTTTTGGGGGGGGGAGGGGGGAAATTTGGAGGTTCACTCATCATTTTCCCATCAAAAGCTTTTATTAAAAAGTCCTGGCCTTGACATATAGAAACAAAAATTTTTTCAGATTGTTCATTCATATTGCAGGGTCTGAACTTATAAGGGTCTTGCTAATGAATGAGGTACAAATAAGTTGAGAGTAAAAAATGTTCACTATTACAGGAATATCTGATGAAAGCCTCCTCCAGCTCTGTGTCCCTGCCACATTTCTGTGCCCCACTTTGCAGATGGTTTGTGCATGGTGTTTTACAATTTCCTTTTCCAACCTACTGAGACAGTATTCCACCCGTTCTGTAGCGTGGAAAAAAAACCAACCCAAAAATGCTGTGTTTTCTCAAAATGTTCCCTCTCTTCCTCAGGCTTTCTCAGTGAGGACTTGACTTTCTTCTCACCAGCTGGGAGGTGAGCACATGTTAAAACACGTTCCGAATTGGCCTTCTTTCCTGAGGAGAGGATACTGACGTGGTCTGTCACAGCACAGAATGATAAATGGGTGCTTAGTGTGTAGAGGTTAAAGAAACTGTTTAAGAAACCTTCCTTTAATTAGCTCGATATATCTTCCCTTCCTGCTGCTCCTCTTGCCATGAGTTACGAGTTATTTAATGTAGCATCAAGGCACGGGCTTATAGCTCCCATAAATGATGGATATTTGGGAAGATTATTTGACAGGTCACAATCAACATTGCCTTATAGAGTATGCAGGAGAGTTTGGAAAACACACATCCCAGGTACATAAGTGCCTACTTAGTGGAAAAGTGTTTTTCTCTCTGACAGGCTGGGACACTCTGGTAACACACTAGTGTGAGCCTTTAAAGGGCAGCTTCTAGAAGTGAGGGAAATAGTCAAATGTACACATCTGATTATTCTTGCAGGAACCAGTGTCCATCTGAGTGCTTCAGGAGAAAGGGGGTTTACTCCTCTAATGGCCACGTTGGCACTCTCTTGTGATCTCAGTAAATCTGGGGTAGAGAGGTGACACAGGCGTGGGGTTGGAGAGATTAGAAAGCATGGCAGGAAGGTGCCTAGACACAGGATGTTCTTGAGAGGGTGAAAGACCTTTGTTCACATCTTCTCTTGCTTTGTATTTTAGCCTCATGCTGTGTCCAAACTTATAATTATTTTGCATTTTCACATTTCATTGCAAACCTGAATCAAAAGCTGCAATGCATAACACCAATGCATTGCAACCCTTGGGGGTTCAGCTGGGAACTGAGAAGCAGGATGCTGGAGAACCCTCACAGACACCAAAGCCCTGGCTTCAAATTGGGTCATTTATGCCTAATTTCTGTGCCAGTTTTCAATCTTGTTTGCACTAAACTTGTGCTTACAGTTGTGAATGAAACAGAAGCACATCTGAGTTTAAGCTGGGATGTGGCAAGCTGCTTCATATTTGAAGCAGTAATTTGAAAAAACACAGAGCTTCCTTGTACACATAATAAACAACCTGAGAACTCCTGTTTTCAAACATGAGAAGTTCTCCTTCCTGCTCTGTGTTTTCAAATCAGTCAAAGCTGTAAGAGATGAATTTGTCCCTAAACTTCAATACCCTGAGACAGTCCTCAAGCAAAGCACAATGTGTAAGCAGATGATTCATCTTGTTTAAGGGAAGAAACCTCATTTCCTGCAGGAATGTGTAAAAGAAGGCTGCGGATGGCTGCGGGAGGGGCAACCCAAAAGGTCCTGGAAACAGTATTGTTTGTTATACTTTAGAGTCTCTAAAAAGATTCAAAAGCAGAAGGGTACAGAGGAGCTAATTTGCTACTGGCCCAGCCAGGTCAGCTAAAATAAATGCTTTTCCAGTCTGATGCCTCCCGTTCACTTAGCAGCATCTGGATTTCTGTGTTTTTCTTTTCAAAAGCTCATATTTACCATGGCAGCTCGGTTACACATCTGTTCACCTTCCAGAGCTCTCCATGCCATCCTCTCATCTCAATCATGAGAGCAGAACCTGCTGTCTTCCTTGTGTCACCCCCTCTGTACCTCATACTAGCTTCCTTCTCCTTGCAGATCTGTGAGACAGCAGGGGCAACCTGGGCCCTCTTGTGTTGCTGATCCCTGCAGGCTCTCAGCAGCTTCCCAAGCTGTCAGTCCTACCTGACAGACCAGCCTGGTGGCTTCTCCCATCGTGGTGCCTCAAAAAGAAGCTTGTATATATAAAATCATATATATATGATTTTAAATAGTGTTGGAACATTGATATCCAGCATTCAATGAAATACATTTAAAATTTACTTCAAATGTCAGGTATTCTAATTTGTAGGAGGATGCAGATGGTTCAGAACAGAGCTCAAAACTCTAATGAGAACAAATGCTAGCTGTTCTAATTTTATTTTAAAAAGACATTCAGTCTTAATGCTGACAGAGCTATCTATAAAGTTGCCACAAGGTGGTACCACAGTATTTTATAAGAGTTTGACATGTCTGTATTAAAACAACTCTTTTCTTGGTAGAGGTGCAACGTAAAAGGGACATGGATGGAAAAGGGTGCCTTTATTTGAAGATAATGCCCTTTAGTGCTTCAGAGGGGCTCTCTGACGAACTTGGAACTCCTCCAGTGAAGTCACCAGCATTTGGGTCTGTCTGACAGCACCAATTTAACAGGGCACCAACATTTGCAATGTACTCTCGTGCTGTAATTATGCAAGATGGATTGTTTAGGTGCTGAAAGTTAAGCAGGTTAATGTTTTCCTAATAATGATATCTGCCTAAATAAGTAAATTAGTTTTGATGTCTGTCTTGATTTTTCCACCTTCTTTCTCTTCTGTTAGCCACTCTAACATTCTCCAGTTCTTCAGTTAAGGGCAGCAGCGCCTGGACTGTGCAAAGACAATCCCCTGAAAATGCCAGGATATTTAAGTGCCAAGGGAACAAGAAGCCTGGGCAGTTTTGCTGACTGGGAATTGAGCACCAGCTTGGTGTTCGTGTCAGGTGGAGTCAGTGTCCAGCTGGAGTACGGGCAGAAGGGAATTCTTTAGTGGTGGAAGTCCAGCAGCTGTGCCAGTAAGGATTGCTCCTCTGGTCCATATCTGAGTATCCAGTCTCATGGGAATTCTGTCCTTTCCCTTGGAATCAGCACAGAAAATCTTTAAAAAGCCTCAGTCTGCATCATGTAGCTGTGAGCCCGTCACTCCAGTCCCTTCAGTCATGCTCCATGTGACAAGATGCATCCTGTCCTTTGGTTTTATGCTACTTTAACATTCATGTTTCATGTCTCCTTCAATGAGACACCGTATTTATGCTCTTCTCTTTAATATTTCGTCATAAATCAAACCTCTGTAGCCCTAATTACCCAGTCATTGAACTCCTACATCTCTCAGATAACCGAGGTGCCTCCGATTTCAAAATGCCAATGTACAGAAATTTTAGATAGCAACAGTTCTCTGCCTGTTGCATGCTAATCGTGTTTTGAGAAAGAAATGAGCCCTAAATAGTTCCAGACTGCAGCATTCTAGACATGTATTGAATTCTAGGACTGTGCGTGGGTCTGTGTGTTCAGATCCATCTGGACTGCTTTCGATCCTTGAAGCAAAGCTCAGTGGGTTGTTCTTAGTGCAAGGCCATGCCCCTCTAATTTGATTTCTGTACTCTGTACTCTCATTGAGACCTAAAGGGCATTGTACAAACGTTATCTATGGGTTCAGATGGATGGGGTTGGTGAGAGTTAATACAAACATGTGAATAAACAAGTTCTTTCACCAAGGCACACAATGTCTTTCCAGAACATTGCTATGAGCTATCACCTGCCCAAGGGGCTGCATTCCAAGCTGTCTTCCCTCAATTATATCGGCTTAACACTTATAAAGCATTATAAAGCATTTCTATTTCTCTGTCATTATCCTGCTGCCTCTGTGCAGCTTCTCTGCAATTATGTTGTACCCACCTACATTTTTAATGCCAGTGGATTCAATTTGCATATGAATTTCCCTCGCTTTTATATAATTGAAGAATTTAAGAGATCGCTAGTGGGCTATAATTCCTTTTGTCATTTCTCCTTTTTTCATATGGACTGTCAACAAAAGATCAATCCCTCAGTTTGTTTTGAATACCCAATTTTGAAAAAATGGATAGTAGTACAAAATAATATTGAAATGTATTACAGAAATAAGATGTGGGATACACTTCTCTTGTACGATCAACACAGGCAATTTTGTAGTGCAGACCGCAATGCTTTGGAACGCTTTGTGAGCACTTCGTGCTCTGTGTAAACACTTTGGTGAGCAACAGCCCTGTGGAAATTGGAGTCCATCAGATAAATCCTATGCAAAAACCCCTGCTTATACAGAGGACACTAAAGTATAAATTAATTCATATTTCCACCCATTCTAAAAGGAAACAATACAAACCACTCCCTTTGCTTAAGAAAGAAGCAAAAGGGTTTATTTTTGTAATTGTTACATCCATAGGTACCGTTGCCCTGAAAAATGCATTTTTAGGTTATACAGTAACAATGGTGGTAGGCATTTATTTTCATTAATACACTTCACAGAAACGTCAGGAGATTTTTAGGGGACCAGATGAGCATATTTTTTAAACCACAATCCTCTACTTGTGCCCTCCTTTACCATTTGTCTAATTCTAATTTCAGGTCAGTATACAGTCTTATTACCTCATCATGCATGGCAAAAAATAAAAAGTGTTAGTCCTAATAAAAATGGGAGAACAAGCTTGGAGGGTTAACATTAAAAGGTGACTGCAACCAGCAAACATATTTTTAAAACATCAAATTGTTCTGTATTTAAAATGTATGCCAAAATGCAATGTTTCTATGAAAACCAATGTCTTTCTGGCAAATGGCATTGTCACTGCAGAGAGATCCACATAAGGGGTGAGAATAACTGGAAAAAGGGATAAACATCAGGAAGTATAAAGTATGATCCAAGTACAGTTTGTTCTGGTAATTCCTGTCTCAGAAGATATAATTTCCAATACTGAGTCACTATCAACAATGAAAAACATTTGGGGCTGTAAAAGGTGTCAGCGTTAATAAGTCTGTCTAGTTTGGAATATGTTGTACTTGCCATTTGACATGAAAAGATATCATGTCACGAAAACCCCTTTTATGCCATTTAACAAGCCACACTTTTCATTTTATTCCCCTAAAAAGATCAGCTCTGGCAAGAAATCCAATAAATACAAGAGTGCCGTTTTATCTCATTACAACAGGCAAAATGATTGCATGGAGATCAAAATCCAGTCCATTTGTTCTGGAAATTAAATTCAAATCAATTTGAAACTATTCACATTGTATAGTTGCTGATGGCACTTCAAGACAAAGTGATAGCACTGTGCAAGTTCAAAATGGGCTCGAAGCAAGATCAGTCCCTTCATGGAGAGGAGCCTGGGCAAAAGACCAGGAAGACAGAGTGCAGAGCCCAGGAAAATGCTGGGATTACAAGCTGTAGTGTCCTACTACCAGGTAAAATGCCAGGGGCTGCCATCTCCTAGTTTGTGTGATGTCACTTTACAGTGTCAAGAGCATTTCAGAGTCTCACTGTTGTCAGCCCATTCAGTCTGCATTTGCCTATGCCTCTCCTCTATTGGATAAAATGCTTTAAATAACAAACTAGCCCAGCCTTTCAAAGGAGCTTCCCCTGTTCTGGGATGTGAAGAGTGAGCTTTCTTGAGTTTGTGATATTTATACTTCTTCACTCTCTTTATATTTTATCTAATCTATTTGGAAGTAAATGCCCCTTGAGCCCAGGGTATTTCCCAAGATTAGTGGCAGGAATGTCTAAAACCAGCTGAGAATAACTATGAATAACATTGTTGTTTAAAGGCCAAGGACTCTCTAGCCTGTAGTTAATGCAGTACAGTTATTCTATATCTTGGAGGGATAAAAAATAATGCATTTTAGTAAAATTTTTCTTGCCGCTGGAATTTGGTTGAGAATTGAAAGGTGAATCCACTGCAGCTTGGCCTTGAGGTGATTGACCAGTGTGGGAGGCTGGGCTGGGAAATCTCCCTGTATCCTGCCTTGCTGTATTCCCCATGCAGTTGGAGTCATGGAGGGTTTCTGCAACAGGTTTTTTTGTCCAAAATGCCAAATCATTTAACTTTATTATTCATTATTTCTTCTATTCTCTCTACAAAAACATCTTATTTAGGAGCACAGCATATTTGAAGTCATTCAAGAAACAATTTATTTATGGATTCTCCTCCTTCTCTTCTTCC
>NW_008237239.1:2492068-2557822 GCF_000691975.1 Corvus brachyrhynchos | reverse complement strand
ACTGAGTAATTGCTTTTGTTTGTCTTTCCAGGACTGTTATGCATAGTAGGGAAACTATTCATAGAAGTAAAAATAACCTCCTTGCAAACCTAAATGGAAACAGATATGGATTGAGAGACAAATCCAGCTCTACTCATTTTATATGCAAATAACCTAACCCATGCAATACAGGAAAAAAAATTAAAAGGCAATGTCTCTTTTAGTACAGAGAAATTATGACATTGAAGCTAGAAACCATAGCAACAATATAAAAAAAAATGAAGCAGGGAAGCATTTGATCTAGTATTGACTCATTTTTCTTACTAAAGATCAAAGCATCTAGGGCCTCCTTTAAAATATGTAATATTACACTGAGTCTAATTTCCAGCACCTAATATTACAGAAGTTGAAAAGTTGGGGAAAAAAATGGAAAATAAACTTTTCTGGGAGGTGATTTTTCTCAAAATGAACAGCTTCAGAACACTTAAAGTAGAGCTTTTGGTGATAATTTTAGCACTGCTTGTCAGTTCACCAAAACACTTTCTGTTACTAAATAAGTATTTCAAATTAATTCCGAATTACCATATCAAACAACTACTGCTCCTAGGCAGCACACTATTTACTGAATGAAGGTGAGTATGCATGAGGATCTCTGTTTCATTACTCAATTTCATTTTTTCTTAATGAGCACAGGCTTCTTCGTGAGTTACATGAGACCTTTAATTGGTGTCAACAACTGTGACAGCGCCTCTCTTCATGGTTTTTTCCCCACCTTGTTTTTCAGCAAACCAAAAGGCAGAAAACGTGGTTCAATTTCAGATCCATAATGTGCTTTAAAATTTCCACCAGCACTGCACACTGTAATTATCATCCAGAAATAAAGATATTACAGTGATTTCATTAATTTAATTCCCCTGCCTCTATTTTGCAGGAGCCAAATTATATATGGTTAGGTTTCCCTTTCTCAGACATAGCAGAAAAGTCTAGATGTAGCAGTTGTTCTCCTCCAAAACACAGGGATTTTTTTAGTAAAAAATGGCTAATTTTTGTGTGTAGCCTTCAGAATTCCTGTAACTTTGGTATGTCTGGTTCAGGCTGGATTGTATTATCTTGTGTCTGATCTAATGCCCACAGAGGTGAGCAGTGGCCCTTCCACTGGCTCATGGGCCCTCATACACACCATTTCTCACTAAAGATGTGTGGTGCAGAGGGAAAATAAAAAACAAGAAGTCAAGAGCCAGCTCTGATGTGCACGTGTAGGTTTTTTTTTTTAAATTGAATGTTTTGTAGCTGCTGCTCACTGGATTGGTTTGACCACACCTCTGTCGTTGGCGTTTGGATAAATTGCAGCAGTTGTTGGAGCTGTTTCTGCCTCTTTCCATGACTGAAGTTCATTTCAAAACCTGTATCCTCTAAGAGAGCTGAACTGCGTCAAGAATCACCCACAGACATCTCACCAAGAGAGTGCTTTTTATATAGAAAATAAGGGTGGTGTGAGGAGGGCCCTGTTTTCCCAGTGGAGAGCTCAGGGAGGAAGAGGATGAGCAGGTGTTAGTGAGCCATGGGGACAGGTCCCTGGACTCTGACATGAGTCCAAACGCCTCAGGAGAGCCTTGCACTGACAATGGCTCACTGAAAATCCTCTTCACAGGTTATGTCGGTTCTTAGAGTGATGGTTGTCTTGTTTAGCAGCAGACACTGCTCCAGGAATTCCACCTTCTAATCTTTTTTGTTTGGATCAAGATCCAAACAAAAGCCTGAGAGATTCTTGTGCAAAGCCTGTAATTATGTGTGTCTGTTCAAGTATGTTTTTGCATTACAGTTTTAGCAGAGAATTTTCTGACAAAAGAGGAAATACTGAGTTTTCATCTCCAACAGTTACAGAAATGCGCAGAATTTAACAAACCTTTGACATACAGAGGAGTCTCACATAATCCTGTCTGCAACAGAAAATGGACCTGGCTGCCTTTAATTTGGGGTCCTGGGCTGCAGAACAGTCCTGTGTTGAGGACTAATTTGCATTTATTGTCTTTATGTTCATGCCTCTTATTTTTCTATGCGTATTTTATAAATATAAAATGTATAAAGAGAATGAAAACAGAGTATATACCTTTAATTTTAAACCTGGGACAGTCCTGGCCTGATGTAATCATGATGGATATGGTGGGATCTTTGAGTCTAGATGCTGTTGGAGCTTTAGGATTGGCACTGCACGAAGAAATTGGGATTTTTTTTTTTTTTTTAATGTGGTATTCACTTTGCATTTTTTTTTCCCATTTCTGTTTGGTAAGACTTTTTGGTAAATCTAACTTTTTGAGCTGAACAAGATTGAGTCTTTTTGGCAAAGTTCAATCTAAATCCTCTAAATAACACTTCAGTGCTTGGCCTTTTCCTAAGTCAAATTATCAGAGCTTGGATGCTAAGCTGTGACCTTTTTTTTGGTGATGTAGAGAATGAAGCAGCAGTTTTAGACCTAGGAAATAAAGAGAAATAAAGACCACTGCCTCCCATCTTTGACGTCTGGGTGTTTGCAAGCATTTCCTGAAGCAGATCTTTTATAATGCTTAAATGATAAGTTACATTACTGAAGTTTTCAGAAACTTGATTGATAAACTCCAAACCATTTCAATATGCTTTTGTTTAATTGAGTATGATACAGGCAGATAGTGTCCTGAGGGTTTGAAAAATTACTTGCGAATGGCAATCAAATTACCTTGGGATATATATGAATTTATGGTGATCATTTATTTTAATTCTGCCAAGTTTCATCTCATATTTATCATCTGGAACAGATTAATAAAAACCTTGAGAGGCTTGATCAACAGCAAAAGTTTAATTAACTTTGTCAATTAGGAGTACCAAAGTTTTCATTAAGAGGTTATGAAATAATTAGTACTGTTAATTCACCCTTGAGTCAGGGACGCCCCCTAAAAGTGCCATTCCTGTACATTTCTCTTAGAAACATTCTAGGTTAATTGAAAATACATTAAAATCATTCATGGTTCTTTACTGTGTAATTATTAAAACTAATATCTGAAATTCACATATCTAATATGTGAAAATATTAAGAATTATCACCTATTTTGACAACAATTGTTCCGTTGATCATGTGGACATTGCTACCTGATACCATTTTTATATAGTTATCAGAATAATGGCACAGATTATCATGTTTGACAATTTAAATATGCTTTTAACTTCTCCTCAGCTGTGTTTGCAAATGGCCAGGAACTGGAGCTCCCTGGCAGCCATCGTTCTGGCACTTTCTGTCTGCAATGGGGTAAAGCCAGAAGTGTGAAAACTTATGAGGGCACAGAGAGGATTGTGAGATTTCACAACCACCCATCTGTTTTCAAGGTACTTTTTTATCCTTAGGTCCCAAACGATTGGTAACACAGAAACTTTGGGTTTCTACTTCGCCCTACTACGAAAAGTGGTGTGATCCCACATCTTCCTTTATGTGGGAATTTGCCATTCTGACAATGAGAATCAGGTTTGCAGGAAGGGCAGATGGCTTGCTACACTTCTGAGTAAATGCCATAATTCCGGCCCTGCTGGCTGCTGCCTGCCCTGGGAGTTCAGGCAGCAGAAATCCCCGGCTGCAGTGAGGCCCCAAGGCCGCACCGCAGGCAGAAGTGGCGATTTTCCCCCGAAATGTCACTGCAAGATCAGTGGCAGCTGTGGCATGGCAAGAGGAACCCACATCCTCCTTGTAGCTTAACCTCAGCCATCGTGTTCACTTCTCTGCTAACCACCAGTGCTGGGGCAGAAAGAAAAGAAAAAGAAATGCAGACAGCAAAAATTAAAACTAGGTGATAGACTAGAAGTTGGGTATCAAAGAGTAGATATTTTTTGCCCTACCTGCTTAAGATGTGGCAGGATTTTAACCTCAGTTCACAAATGGAGGCTGTGTATGCAGGCTTTCAGGCTACTTAATATCCCTTATGGTCTAAATGAATTGGTTCCTTGATGTAGTTTGATAAAATAGAAAGGATATTTTGCACAGAGGATGTAGTGATGCGTAGAAGGTATGAGCAGAGCTTCAAACAGGGAAAGATTCTGGGAGATTTATAGCAGCTCAAAAGCATCAAATTCAAATTGAATTTTTTTTTTTCTTGAAAAATCTCATTTCTGTCTCTTGTATTTAGAATTTTTTCCCACAGCAAATGTTATTTCTTCCCTGTATGTTTTAAAGTATTTTTGCTTCAATACCATGACACAGCTCCTCCCTTCATCTAAATATATGCAATAAATCCTCTAAGAGCAGTGAATTTAATCAGTGGGTGCATCTGTAGACACCTGAAGATTGCAGGTTCCAATCATAACTTGCTGGTTAAAGATAACACCATGACTAAATCCTGATTTACATGATTGCTTTACAGCCTAAACTGTTTCTTATGCCTACTTTTCTGCTTTAGCTGTGCTTTATTGAAATGAAATTGGTAAATGAATTTCACTGGTAACAATTAATGAAATTATTTCTTCATGAGTGCATGGGGACAGTACCACTGATATATTGGAAAAGCAAAGAAAATGGATTAATTGAAAATTTACAAAGAAAGATATACTCAGTTGTGGGTTTTTGACAAAATGCCTAGGCAATTAATAATTGAGACTTTTCAATAAAAAAATTAAATTAACACAAGGAAAATTGAAGACAGCTGTATTATGAAACATTAATTTGCTCTGAATGCCAAGAACATTTGTTAGGAAGCAGCTGCCTATTTATTAAATATTATCATAGCGTGTTACCGACCATATTTCTACTTCTGCTGTTTTGAATTAGTATATAACATGTTTAAAAGAGGATTTAAAATTTTCTGCAAGCTACAAAAAAAATGATAAATGCAAGAGTAAATGTATTCAATCAAGGCGCCTGAAAGGGATTTATTTTTGAGGCCATACGTCTAAAGAGGAATCAACAGCAAACAAGAAAACCAAAACATTCTGCTTAAAAATGTCAAATCTCTTTGAAAAAGGAAGCAAACACTGCAAAAAAATGACAATGGCAAACTTTTTTATTAGGAAGGTAGCTCAAGTGCCTAGCATATTCCATCCTGCTACCTGACTATCGCTCTGCTGCTATTAGAAAGTATCATGTGCATTTTGTGCTTAAAAACAAGCTCTCTCAGGTGATTCTTGAATGTGGCTTCTGCAATCACTTTAATAATTAATAATTATCTGTACTGAATTGCAATGGGAGACATTATCAACTCATAAAGCCTCAGGTTTTTCCTCACAGAAATGGAAGCCATCTCTTCTGATTTCTGTCCTGGTGCTTCTTTACCAGTTCCTTGTACGGTAGATTGACCTCTGAGCAGCATCAAAGCAGCTGAGGGTGGGCTCAGAGATGTTCTCAGAGATGTCGTTTTTGGTATGGAAATCAATATTGATCTGTAGGCAGAAAGGAGCATGAAACCAGCGTCAGTTTGCTTGGAAAGCTGAGGTCTGTTTGTGCACAGGACACAGTCTGCATTTGAATTTCCTCCCAAATAACCTGACTGATGCAAATAAACAGGAAGCTCATCCCTTCCTTTTCTAGCAGACTGAATTCTTCATTTTATTTGGCTCTTAAAAAGATGGCATCACTGAAAAAGAGAAGGTAAAAGCTTGCTTTTGATATCTCATCTTGCTGCCAAACCAAATCTTAGGAAGTACTGATTATCAAAGAGTAAATTAAAAGTGAAGGTACTCAGCATCATTTTAGATTTTGGCCTTATGTATTTTGTAAGGATTTTTTGATTCTTAACAATAATAAAATAGATTTCAATCATGTGTAAGACATGGGGACATCTAAAGCACTCTTGCTAGCAAAGGCAAAAACATCAGTGTAAAAGTTTGAGGTGCAGAAAATGAATCAAGATTAATAAACAATTTGTTCTTTCACAGGAAGCCTTTTTGAAATAATGATAAAATTGAATTCTGTGATGGAAATTTTTGCATTCTTATCATGTCAAAAATACCTATACAAAAGAACAAATGCAATCATAAACCTACCAATACTCTGGTACCTGAAATACAGTGGAAATGGTGCTTACTGCATTATGAAAAATGGTTAGAGAAAACAAATTATATTGAATATAAATTTCCTTAAAACTTCAGGTAGAAATTTCAGAAGGTGAGGTAAACTTATTCCCAGTGTGAAGAATGGAGAGTGCAAACCATAACGTCTTTGCTTCACAGTTCCACAAAATGTTTCCTACCTGGTAAATAATGAACATGAGAATGGGAGGTACAGCCAGGTGGAATTGTATTTTCTGTCATTCCTTGAGGTCTGGATCTGAACTTTCCACTTCATCCCTATCCTCAGTACCCAAAGCACATAGAGAAAAAACTCTTTACCTCCTTTGGAGCATCAGCTTGTATGAAGTCAGAATAAATCTTTCGGGCTTTTGAGGCAATCTTGCTGGTGGACTTGGTTTTCTTGAAGTCCTCACAGGCCAGCCAGAACTCCACATTCTCTTCACTGAACTCTGACTTCAAAAATGTCCGAAAAGCTGCCAGGCCCTCTGGGGGAAATGTGTGAGATAGTGGGTGGAGGAGAATTCAAGACCAGTGCAATTTATACACGTGTGTACGTGTACATTTATATTTCTGCTGGGTATATACAGTGTAACCCATGTATCTGCCACTGTTTTGCATGTCAGCCAGCAGCCAGGTTTGAGAAGCTGCTGCAGGGGAAATAAAAAGGAGCTAAAATTATAGCACTGATAAGGGGACTAAGAGAGTTTTTCGATGAGTTGCTGACCAAGGATTGCTTCCAACATCTGCCTGCTGTGGTTTGGTCTCTTTAGCACTTTGTTAAAAGGGGATCCTGGAGGTTTTGGTCTTCAAGAGGATTTGTAGTGGCCAGGAAATCAGAGATTTGAGGCTGACCTCTGGGTTAAGAAGCAAGCAGAAATGTAGGTCACACTGTGCTGGTGTGCTCCCCACACAGCTGAGTTTCCCTGCCTAAATGGTGCTTCCATCTCCCTGCAAGGAAATATTAAGACTTGGATAAAAGATGGACTCGTTGTTACTTCTTTGTTCCTCTTTTTAATTTTTTTTCACTTTGAAGGGGAAAAAATGAGACAAAGGTTTGTTTGGAAAAAAACCTGTTTTAAAATTAACCCAAATCACAAGTTCTGAGAAAAGAAAGATGACAGTACCCAAATTTAATTGTGTTAATCAAGTTAATTCTATCCAGGAACAGTGTGGAGGCACCCCAGCATCCAGGCCACAGTGTTACTGCAGGGAAATGGGGCAGGGGCAAGGAAATCTCCAAATTGCCTGTGGTTTGTGGTGTCAGGTCTGTAGAAATGACATTTCTGGGAGAAGTGACTTCAGATATGTCATTTTTTGTTTGACTGGAAGTCACTGCACAGCATGCATATTTCTTTGGAACAGGAATACCTAAGAAAACATTTGTCGGTTTTTTATGTAAAAGTATATGAATAATGAAACTATTGAAGGGAATTTAGCAGTTACCTTAATAAAATCTATTTCAGAGCATTTCTGCCTGCCTGTGAGCTCTGGCTAGAGGTATATTGTGTTTGCAGCTTGGACAAACCTTTCAGGACAGCAGCTCTGGTTGGTTCAGTGCACGTGGGGAGCAGAACTGGAGAGCAGCACGAAAACCTGGCAGAAATGTTTGCAAACGGATGACACACGTTTTAAAAACACATCTATTTTCCCATCATTTCCTACCTTTATTGGCTAGTACTGTATCCACAGACTCGGACCAGGCCATGGTTTCCCCAGCATCTGACCTGTGGAAACAACATCTACTCTTGAAAATAGCATTGTGATCTTTGCCCTGTGCAGCCTGTGGTGGCTGAGAGCCTATGGTGTGGCTGGCTGCTAGGGAGAGCAGGGGGAGCCAGTCATCCTACCCTACACACTGAAAACCAGAAATATTTGACACTGCTGACTTGATTATTCATCCTGGAAATACTCATAATGCTTGAAGCTGCTGGAGCTCTAATAAAGCATAGGAGAGATAGGAAAGTTCTAGAGCTTATGCTGAATTTCTTCTTGAGTTCCAAAGGATTAAGCATTAATTTGTATGACACTTTTTGCTTGGAATGACTGGAATTGTCTAAAATGTTATCAAGCCAACACTAGTAGGAGACACGGGCCTCATACCAGCTTCTCAGTGGTATAAATAATTGAGTAATTTCATAGTTTTGGCTCTTCCTCTGCAGCTTGCTGTAGGCTTCTGCTAGACATGAGGGCAAACACTTTGTTCTCTATAATACTGACAGTTTTCTTAAAAAAAAAACCTCAGCACAAAAAAATCCCAAGCATGCTCGAATTCTGTAAAAAATATTTGATGTTCCTAAGGGGGCTGTGAGAGCTCAGCTGTCAAAACCCTGCTCTCTGAATTATGCAGGTTAGTTTGAGAGCTGTGTTCCACCACCACTTCTCAGCATCACCAGAAATGGTATTTTCTTATTGCAAATTTATGAAGAGATTATATGACAGTGTCAGGATATTACGTGGCTGTAGTTATAATTATTACGAGGGATAGTGGCAGCAACACCTTAAGCAAGCTTTTTTGTAGCTCTCAATTTACTTGTCTCTATAATACTGACAGTTTTCTTAAAAAAAAACCTCAGCACAAAAAAATCCCAAGCATGCTCGAATTCTGTAAAAAATATTTGATGTTCCTAAGGGGGCTGTGAGAGCTCAGCTGTCAAAACCCTGCTCTCTGAATTATGCAGGTTAGTTTGAGAGCTGTGTTCCACCACCACTTCTCAGCATCACCAGAAATGGTATTTTCTTATTGCAAATTTATGAAGAGATTATATGACAGTGTCAGGATATTACGTGGCTGTAGTTATAATTATTACGAGGGATAGTGGCAGCAACACCTTAAGCAAGCTTTTTTGTAGCTCTCAATTTACTTGTATCCAGCGTGCAAAAATAATATTTAAGCAGGAAAAAACTGTGCATATTTATATATAAACACATACATGAGGGAAACTGGAGTGCAAATATAGTAAGTCTGTGAAAACACAAATGAAAACTAAACATAGCATTATGTTGTACTTTGTAAGACATCATGTGATGATGGAATTAATCAGCAGACAGGTTTTTTTAGCAACAGTAAGAAACTTTTATCAAATATATAACAAATTTTCAAGATTTTTATTAGATGTTTACTTGCTTTCTTGTCAAGCAAAAAATCAAAACGAAGGACCAGGATAAACCAGACAGTTCTGCTTCTTGTTCTTATGGACAATATTAGTTGTTTTAATATTTACTCACCACTCAGAGCCATGATCTCACTGACCATGTGGGACTTACTTTAATGGGAATGGCAAGCAGAATTGACAACAAGGGATCAAAATGGTCACGTCCCTTTCAAAGGGGGAAGGAAAATAAAGCTGTGCGGATTATTCAAACGTGGTCATCCCGTCACATAAATCTCCTACGATTAAAATAGCCATAAACAGCAACTTACTTCACAGGCATTTTTTGTTCCACTGTGGGTTTGTCTGACTGTCACAGGGAAGGCAGAGTTTCTTTTTCTGACTGATCTTCAAGCTGAAGGTAACATGACAGCAGGAACAATACAGTTAGCACGTGAATAACCAAACAGGACAACGCACACTGGCAAAACATTTTCAACATCTTCTCTAAAATGATTTCTTTCAAAAACATGGCATATTTTTTAACAGTGCCATTCACACCTAACAGTGGTCATAACACAAAGGGACTGGGGCCAATGGCAGCACATTCCTGACCAGGAATGTTCAGGTCACGGGTGGTGGAGCAAGTCCAGAGAAGGGCAACAGGTGGTGAAGGGGCTGGAGCACAGGTCTGGTGAGAAGCACCTGAGGGAGCTGGGAGTGTTTAGCCTGCAGAAAAGCCCCAGAGGGGACCTTGTTGCTCTCTAGAACTGCCAGAAAAGGGATTGTAGTCAGGTGCAAGTCTATTTTATTTGTCTCGTCTCTTGATAATTGTTCTTACATCCCCAGCTCTTTGCTTCCTCTGTGTAACCCTTGCTGTCCCTCACTCTCCTGAGCAAGCAGGCTTTACTGATTGATTTCTTGACTCCTTCCAAATCTCGTCCTGAGGCCAAATCCTTTACTCACATTACCCAGATTCCTGGTTCTCAGTGTCTCCACTTGACATAAAATTCCAGTGGTTCAGGAACAGGGATCCCATCTTGCAGACCAAGGGATTTTTGTCTTCTCGGTTAAAATATTTTACACCTAGTAGAGCACTCTTAGGAGTATAGGTCCTGTTTGATTTTTCTCTATAGTAAAGTCACAGACAAAGCTGCCTCCTGCCTGCCTGAGAACATCTTTCTTATTTTAGCCATGTCTATCTTCTGAGGTCAGAAATAAAAACCCAAGCACCACATGCCATGTTTCACCCTTAGCAATGGTAAGAGGTTATTCCTTATCCTTACCTTTTGTAGATCTGTAAAAGAAGTTTCAGGCCAATCTATCTGATGAACTTCGCATGGGACAAAAAAACAGTGAATCTGGTCAATTGTGCTCCAGAAAGATGAAATCAGATGGAAATAGATCTGGAGAGGTGCATTACTGGGACGAGCAGGAGAACTGAACTGTCTTGCAGGAGAAGAATAAAAGACCAGTTTGTCTCTAAGATGAAAGCAGAGAGGAGCTATGATTGTCCTCTGTATACACAGCGGTAACCCGGTGAGAAAAAATAATTATTTTAGCATAATGGTTATAGAAAAAACATATATAAACAGCCAGCAAACAAATTCAGGCTGAAAACCAGAACAAGGCTTCACAAAATGTTGTTTTTTACAGTCTCCCAGTAGAATTTTTTGCTTTCTCTATTCCTCTGTACTTTGGAGATAGAGCTTCACATATTTATGAGATTATTTTAAATTGTTGTCTTTATTAGCAGAAAACTAGAAATGATGACCCAAGATAACCCTTTCAGTCCCACGTATTACTAAAAAAGATTCCTGGCAGCAAAATACAAATCCTTTCTGTAATTCCTTATCTTTGCATCTTCTTGCTTCTAAACATTATAGCAGAAGAACAGAAATGTTAATTAACATCCTGATTTTCTGCTGTGATTCTTACTTTGCTTAATTGGTTCCTTTCTCTTATTTCCAGAGTACATACTCTGTGCCAGACAGGACCAAAAGCCTCTCGTGCATTCTGCTAGTGAGACTAACCTCAGCATCTGCATTTACATCAGATCCTTTGGGCCTGATTCAGACCCAGGCTTGAGCTTTGGTAAAGGGGAATAAACATAATACAAAATCCAACCAGTATTTCTCTGAGAGCTCCTGGCCTGGAAGAGTGTAAATAGCTACAACCTGAATTTTCTAAGTGTCATGCCAGAAAAGTCAGTGCAGTTGTGAGGACAGAAGTGACACCAAATTAGGCAACTCGTAATTCTTGGCTGGTTCTATTAATTTCCCCATGTCTAATCCCAGAGGTTCTACTATTTACCCACCTTAGAACTGTGATGGTAAATTAACTTAATTTGGCTATGAGAGGGAGGGTTGCAGGATCTGGGCCTACTTTTTCCTCAATATCATCAGGTGGTATACATTTATTTCAAAACAAAATCCCAAATAGGGGCCACACATGCATTTTTTAAATTTCTGTTCTAATAGCCTGATGTCTGAGTGATGCAGACACGAACGTCTCTTAAAGATTTTCAGGGCTGGTGGATATTTTTCAAGTCAGTCTTAGCAGCCACAGAACTATGCTAAAAAACAGGAATATTCTAGCACACACAGTGACTGGATGGATGCTTTTGCATTTTATGGGGTATTGCTCACAATTCACAAAACCACAAAGAAGCTATGAGGGATTCTCACCACTGCACAACATTCTGTCAGTGACTGCTCAGTCTATGCAAGCTGAAAATATTTCAGGTGCACAGCAGGTAGCAGAGTTGTTGTGATATTTGTTCTGGGGCAATAACAATAAATTTGCTAACCAAAGGTAGGCACAGCCACTTCCTCCCATAGAAACCAGCTGGTTGTATTTCTCTGTGCTTCCTCTGCTTGAAACTTAATAGTGTCTGGAGAGAAACTCTGATATTTCGCTGAAATGTCATAAGGAGAAAAGTGATCTCAGTATTAAAACAAATGCATCAGCTGCTTGTGCAAGTGTATTGGCTATTCATAATAAACAGTATCAAACAAAAGGAAATATGAATATGTAGTAGAGATGGGCTGGAAATTGCATGTAGAATTAGTGCTAAACTTTTGTGAATCTGGGCCCGGCTGACACTGCTGGACCCAGCTGACACACACCTCTGCAGCTTCAGTTCACTCACAGCTGGGACTGGACTTGCAGAGTCACTCAGGCCCTTACCTGCTCAGCTAATTGCAGGGTATTTTTCACTTTATCTGTCAGGCTTCTGGCTTAACATTTCAGTAACTCTCAGGACTGGGCTATGGATTTTTGAGTCCTCTGCCTTTGATGACACAGGAGAGCTGGAACTGTAGGAAAGGGAATGTGGATCTGACTAAACATTCCCAACTTTGCCAATGACCACTGATTTATTAAATACTTAAATCTTCAGAACTTTTAGGCTCGCAGCTTGACTTTTACTGATGCTCAGCTTTTATTCTTTAACTATCTTTAGGCATTAGTTTTGCTGAGTTATCTTCCTTTATGAAAAGCTATTGGCTGTTGAGGGGCATGAGGCCTGTCATTGTTTGTTCCTCTGACCTAGATACTAATCACAACAGACAGTCTAAAGCAATAGTACATGTTCAAACCATTGGTTTATTAATGGAAGAAATAATTTCCTTTTATGTACGTTCCTAAAAGGGCTGCCTTGTACTCACCTGAGCACAAAGTGAGAAGAGCTCACATTCTCCAGTGGATGTGTTGGTGTTTCCTGGATCAGGTTCAGTGTGTTAAGGCTCTTCAGCACCTGGCCTCTGTTAATTCCATTCCATGCCAAGATTTGCTTGGGTGGTGCTGTCCCCTCAGCAGAACAAAAAGTCACCGTTCTGCTGCCCTGAGCAATCGAAGCCCACAGGGACTTGAGTACATCCCTTATGTTGGGAGAAGCCAACACGATCCAAGCACTGCTGGCATCCTAAGGACATGGAAACGCCTGTCACAGGGGAATGCAAATACACCTTAATCACAGCACTATGTAAATGCCCGCCTTTCCACAGCACCGCACAGCATGGGCAACTCACAAAATAATTGATATTTTTCCATGTGAATAACTCTGTGTGTCTCCAGTATACCACAGAGTTGTTTTGCATAAGAAAATGAGCTGTTATTTTCCACCCAAGAAAACTATGCCCTTCAGGTGAAACGTTTTGATTCCAAGAACAATCTGTCAAAATGTTTTACAGCGCTCTGGGCTCCTCATATACAGGATTTCCAAGTACGGTACAATCACAAACCCACATTGGAAAAGACACAATTCTCAAGAAAATGTCCAACCAGGAAAAACTGGAATAGCATTAACTGCAGAAATTTAAAATGAGACCAGGAAGTTGTGAAGAAACAAGAGTCTCTTAATTATGAGCTAATTTTATGGTGAAGAAATGAGAGTTCAGAGTTGTTCTTTTTTAGGCTTCAGCCTTATCTTCTGTCCTGTTTGAAAAATCTCAACTGGCTGCTATAGGATTGTGTTTCTTGCTAGTTAATTTTAGTTACCTTTCATGGAGAAGGCAATGGCTGGATTGTAAATCTCGGAGTCCAGATAATTTCCTGTAACACATAAGGGAGAATTAGGAGGAGGTTATGCAGACAGATTCCATTTAGGAAAGGAGAGAGAAAAGCTTTGGTATAAGACCAGAGGGAGCTTTTATGAGACCAGCCCTAAGTGATCAGAGTACAACAAATGGAAGATAGCAACACAGTAGCAAGGAAAAAAGTAAAAATGGAAGCAAGCTTGGGTGGTGGATAGAGGAAATACATTTTTATCTTTGGCACAGAGCCACACAGGAGCTTAAAGGGCATTTGATTGAGGCATTTGACTAAAATGCAAAGAACTGAGTGGGGTCTGGGATAGGCAGCTGAGCAGGGCATAAATTCACGAGTATATGAATCACTGATGAGAGGAAGATGATTTTCTGCAATTTTTTTTCTCAGCTGAGGTCTTTGGCAGCATGTGTGGAAAGGAGAGGGAACTGCATTCAAAGCAGTAGCTAATTAAGGCAGGCTGAGCAGCTGGGGACAAAAGGATTGGAAAATGATCTGCTGTCTTTCAGTCACTCAAAAGTTGTAGCATGCAAAGGCATGCTATTGATTGCCTTCTTCACCCGAAGGTGGAAATCTGTCTTCTTCTTTGAGATTCCTTGTCTTAGATTTCATTCTTGCTTCTTGTCAGTTGAAAAATCAATCCAGTTGTCTTTTGTTCAGTAACAAATCCACAACCTGAAGAAAATATGTGGTCGTGTATTTCCATCGCCCTCAAGTTAAACAAGAACAGCAGATCATAATTCAGCCAGTTTAAAGTATCTAGTTAGACTGAAGTGCTGAAACAGGAGGCAAACCTTTGTGCCACACAAGTCAGTAAATTGTTTCCTTCATACTTTGTGTCTTGAGACTTCACCAGTGTAAGAAGTGCAGTGTTTGAGCAGGATAAATTATTTTCTTGGTGGGAGGAATATTTTGGGAGCTCTTCCTGAACACTGAATGGCACATATAAATATAAGAAGTTGCCACACAAAACAATCCCCAATAAAAATACTTGCCCAACAGGCTTTGCATATGTATTATTTGCATTAGGGCAGCTCAACGACAAGATTTACATAACTATGGCACTGATTCTGCCAAAACTAGAGAAGCATGACTGTGTTCTCTGGTACTACCCAAAGGTTTGTGCAGTAAATACATCTGCGCACAGCCAGCCCTGGCTCTGATCAATGCTGGAGCAGCATCACAGACTTGTACTAAATCCATGCCTAGTTCATCTTCCAGGGCTGCAGTAGAGCACTAGAGTGCTCACTTTCTCTCACTAAAAGGAGCCTCTTCTAGAAAAAACCCTTTGCCAGATAATTATGTCATTTTGGTTTATCTTTGTGTCCTTTGCCTTCCTTTCTCTGTGTTTATCTTGACTTTCTTTTTGCAGTAGTTCCCATGGCGTTAGTCTGCTGTAAATTCAGCTAGGGTTCATAATTATCTTTGGCAAACACACATGCATAAATAGCTACCAGGAATATCTTATTTGTTTGTTTTCACTATAAAACTCATAAGAGGGACTAGCACTGTCAGTACTGCAGACTGATGGGTTTGAGGAAGGCCTCCCTGGAGATAAGCAAAATTTTCCATGTGTCTATGAAATGAAATAAAGGGCGCCTGCTGACTTCTATTTATCATTGCAGACCCTTCTGACTAACAGCTGGGCTTTTGCTAGCAAGAAAACGTCTTACTCAGGGTACTATATTTGTCATGTGGTTGGATTTTGGAACAGCATGAAATACTTGTATCTTTTCATTTCTTTCCTTCATGGCAATCCATCCAAGATATGGATTCTCCACTGATATGAAGGGACAAAATCTCACTAGGGCAGAATTTATCTGCAAGTGTGTACGTCTTATGTCTGTGTGGAAACAAACCCACAGTTAACACTCAGGTGGGGCTGCTCTCAAATCTGTTCCCTTCCTCCAACAAAGATCCCAATACATGACACGGGAACCTGCATATTTTAAATACCTGAGAACTGGCATTCAGACATAGTTGGTGATATTAGAGATTCTCCCATCACAGAATCCTCAGAGTTGGAAGAGACCTTCAAGACGTAGTCCAACCATGAACCTTCCCCCACCACAACTACCCCTAAACTGTACCCCCAAGTACCACAGCCACAGGCCTCTTGAACTCTTCCAGAGATGGTGACTCCGCCACCTCCCTGGGCAACGCATTCTGGTGCCTGACCATTCTTTCAGTGAAAAAACCCATGTGCTCAGGTTCTGACTGTCAGAAAGAGCATGTGCCCGGTGTTTTGAGATCAGGGGAGGACAACAGAATAAACCAGCAAGGATCATAGTTACAAACATGTTTCCTCTCTGTTCCCCAGGTAAAGGTAAAAAGCTTGGGATTGTGGCTCAGCAGCGTTTCCTGGTGAGTTTGGACCTTTGTGCACAGTAACAATTTGATTTACATGGCAGTGATTGCACCTAGAACTGAACCTTAGGTGAAGTCTTCACATCTTCCTCATCAATGTACCGATGATAAATCAGATCCTGACAACTCTTTAAGCAGATCAGATTTATTGAAATCAAGTGAAGCAGACAGGGAAACCTGCAGATCCAGCACTTCATATACACCCCAAATTAACAATAAACACAAAATCCCATCCTCAGGAACTGCAGCTCTTCTTCACCACTTACAGAAGGGGGAGGGGAAGGGAGAAAGCTTAAATTCCACGAGAAGCAACTTAACATACAAGTTACTGTTACAACTAAATTCTGCAGCCCCTTGCTAAACTGAAGCAATGTAATATTTTAGGAACTGCCCCAAGCTTCAAGGGATATTTGCATCAGCTGTGAAAGAAAAGGACAGAACGACTGTGTGTGTGACTAGAAAAGAAAAGTCTGTCTTTGACAGTAAAGAAATAAAAAGGGAGATTTCTCCTTCCCCTTCTATAACCTACAGAGATTATATTAATGACCAGTAGAACTGAAAGTTACTCTGCCTGAGTCCAAGAGCTGCTAATTTTCAGATACATTTTCAAAATAAAAGGCAGAAAAAAAATTAGTACAAAGTTTAGTAACAAAGTTGTTATACCATGACTATTTATAAATAAAAGTAGGAATATTTTATATACATATATATAGACGTGACCTGGTATTTAAGGATACACATTGTATTAAAATAGCTTTCTTGGCCCTTTGTTGCTGCTCATTTAGTTGCAAAAAATTAGAATATATGTATTTGATGCCAAAGCTAATATATACAGCATAACTTAGAGAACAGACATGTTCTCTATTCACAGAATAAGAAAAATGTACCCCCAAAAAATTAAATAGGTATTTTTATGTTCCTCTTAAAATAGGCAATGGCTACATTTTAATTATACATTTAATTATGCAGTGTCTTTAGTTAAAATTCATGTAACTTTGCATTATACCTAATAATGTTTCTGTGTGTTTTACAGTATGAGAAAATACCACAAATTCTCTGTGCTTAGTGTAGCAATATTGCAGAAACAGAAATATGTGCAAAGGCTGGGTATGGAGATTCTAACTGTGATGAAACTCCGGTACAGGCCCAGGATACGTGTTGGATAATATCAAAAGGCGTTTTATGAGACACTTTTAAGCAGGAAATTCAAATTTTTCCCCCAAGATGTGATCGCAGCTTTTGCCTGAGTTTAAAAAGAATTACTGTATGAAAACTTTGCATTCTATGACTTGCCAATATGTTACCTCCTTTTCTATGAAAGTGACATTTGCTACAGAACTCTGACCTGCTGTAAGTGCATTTTATTTTGCTTTACCCCTCATTTATACCTGCTGAGGATTTCGATTTTAAAACATACACAAGTTGCTGCAGTAGCTGGGACTTGTGAGGGCTGAGCTTGCGTGTTACCACACAGTAAAGTCTGGCCGTACTCCCTGGAAATCATTGACGGTGAAGGAGCGGGAGCGCCTCCGAAGGGTGGGACGGGCGGGACTCCTCCCCTTCACCAGGCTCAAGTAGGGCTCGGATCGCAGGAAGCGCGGGTAGCTGTCCTGCTCCATCAGCCTGTACACCGTGGTCTGCGCTGCATCAAAGGTGGTGGGGAGGGGCTGGCCAATGTTCTGGCTTGTGACTTCTTTGGTGTGAAAGTCCAAATTCACCTGGAGGAGGAGGAAAAGTGTATTTGTTTACTGTACATTCATGCGTATCCTCTGTTATTATCCATAGCACTGACACTGTACATTGGTGAGAGTTTTCTGAGAAGGGGAACTCGAATCCCCCACACAACAGAATGTCAACACCACAGAATTCACGTTCAATGACGGCTGTCAGAAAGTCTCCCCAAATGTATCATCGTACCTGGTAAAACAGAAGAAAAGCTCTGATATTTGACTAAAAGTAACTTTCTAACAGTGATCACCGTATAGTTGCAGCTTCCCAGCTTTGCAACACCAGACTGTTACAGAACTCCCCTGTTCTCATTTGGGGTTAAAGTAGAACTTGTTCTAATAAGATGATACTAGTGAATATTAGAAATTTCTGATTTCTGTGTAGTTTGAGTAGTAGGAAGGTGAGGAAATTCTAATAAAATTTTAAAACAAAATATTTAAATGGGTCTCTGGAGGCTTTAGATTGGATAAGCATATCAAAGTGACTATTTATTCCATGTGCTGCTGCATTTATCCTGGGAAATATTTAATTGTATGAGAATTTTAATTAAGTAACAGACACTAATTCAGCACATTATTTTGAAAAATAAGATAAAATACATTTTAAAAATTGTTGATTCAGTAAAAAAGTGACTTCTATAATGTGCATTTCTTTTCCTCCCTGAGAGGCACCTGTCATTTCCATACAACTAGTTAGAACAAATAGTTTAGAACTAAGAGCTGAAGGGCAATTAGTGATGAGAGAAGGGTCCACTCATCCAAAATTTTATGATCCTGTTGAACTGTAGGCTCAGAAATGTGGGGGTAAAAGAGTTCTGCTGGACAAGGAACCGGAGAAGAGCTGCAAGCCCCAGAGCTGTGTGGTCTCAGCTGTCAGCTGAACCCAAGGGAGGAAGTCACACCAAAGCCAAGTGCCCAAGGCGAGCTACAGCACCCACGCAGCCTGCACCGAATTCAAGTAGGGCAGAGAAAGAAATTGTTATGTTGCTGTGACTTCCCTGGCCTGTCCCCTCCTCAGCTTTCTTCCTGCTCATCCCTTTTCTTCCATCAGTCTGAAGCATTGGCAGTGTCAGCACTTGTTACCTGTTCAGAGCTGCTTCCCCCGAAAGGCACACAGCAGGGAGAGAAATGAAAAGGGACATAAGTCCTTGAAAGTGGGCATTTCCTAGGAAAAGCAGATCTGTAATGTAATTTATGGGAATTGCAGGTGGAAACTGCACCACTTTGCAATCCTTTCACTGAAATGAGAATTATACCTTTGTCATCCTTGTTACAAGGAAGCAGAAGTTACTTCTGCAATTCTGGCAAATAAAAAATAATAATACAGGTATTGGCAAGTGACATATTTGATCTGCTCAAATGTGATAGAAGTACGGGAAACTGTAAGTCCAAAAGACCTATTCAAGAGGTTGCTTCTGATTTCACTGAAAAGTTCATAATCTCCCAACCTGTTCATCTCCTTCTTAGGGCAGGCAAAAAATATTCCTTTTGTTCATTCATGAGTCCTTTCTAACACACTTCAGTAAATTGAAGAAGTTGTAAATATGAGAACTTTTTTCACTCTTATGATACTACAAAAAGGCCTTAACATTGGTGAGGATTGTCACACCAACATGTTTTTGTGCTGACAGTGGCATACCAAGGACACACAATTCGAGGTGGAGGGGTGGAAAAGGCAGAAGGAGT
The DNA here is from genome assembly GCF_000691975.1 of Corvus brachyrhynchos. NCBI lineage: Eukaryota > Metazoa > Chordata > Aves > Passeriformes > Corvidae > Corvus > Corvus brachyrhynchos. The sequence goes on along the minus strand of NW_008237239.1, from coordinate 2,538,402 downwards.
CAATCAAAACAAGCCCATGCTCCTTCCAGAGTTTTGACTTTTATGATACAGTCTTCTTATGTCAGGGGACTGCATGATTAACTCTTGAACCTGCTTCTGGGCAGGCACTCCTTAAAAGCAGATTTCATCAGATGCACACAATTTCCCCATTGTGTCAAACACTGTGTATAATGAAGGATGTCTTTACCTCTTTTGGAGCATCTTTTTGTATGAATGTTTCAAAAATGGTCTTGGCTTTTGGCAGAAGTTCACGCATACTTTTGCTTTTCTTGTAATCCTCGCAGGCTATCCAGAACTCAATGTTCTCCTCACTGAACTCACTTTTCAGAAACTTTGTGAAGGCATCCAGCCCAGCTACAGAAGGGAAAGTTGAATTCCATTAAAAATTATATCCTCATCAGACAGTTACTTTTCAAACAGTCTGTGCAAAGTAGTAAAATACGTTTTGCTCCCTTGAAATAATACCACATTACAGATAATTTTCTTAAAATACATAAAGGTTTGTAAATAAGTGCAACTTTTCCATTATGATCCTGCAAGTCTCATTACAGAATTCTCAGCATCAGTAAAAAAACACTACCAAGATCTCATAAATTTAGAAAGAGAAGTAAGCAAAACACGTGGATGTATGCAGAAGTGACTGACTTTATTCCATCTGAATTTCAATTTAGATTGATCAAAAGACTATTTGAACCTTTGCTCATAAGTAAACTCTTCTCTAGGAGCAATTTAAAGTGGATGGCTTTCAGCATCCTTATCACTTGCTTTATCCTGCTGTTGCTATGCTGAGGATATTTCCTTTCCCAAGATACTTCATCTGTGGAAGTAATGCAATGGCGTGGATGTGAACTGCTCAGGGAACAGATTTGAAAAGCACACAGTGTCCAGCATTGCAGCTGAAACATACATGTGCCCCTCCAAAATGAAGGCAGGAACATATGTGCATTTGATAATTATGGGAGCAGCAGGGCCTCTCAAATGCTGGCCAGCTTGGAGCTTGGATCCAGTCACTGGCTTAGAAACAAACTGTATCAGGAGTGACAAAGTCTTTTCTTAAGTACAGAGAACATATTCAGTCAGGAATATCTGAGCAATATTCAGATTAAATGTTCCTGTTTACTGAAGGGACTCTGCTGTCTGCTATATTATTTTGTTCAATAAAACACCCAACTTAAAAATTATTTTCAACTATTTTCACAAGTTGACAGCAAGCTATAGCCTAAGATGAGGAGAGCAAGAAACACACTGCTATAAATGACCCATCATACCTAGTTTAGGCAACTGCCACATCTGTTTAAGGGCATAACTGGATTTTATAATTTTCCATCCTTTACCATCCATTTTCTATCCTAACAGTCTGCATGGAGAAGGAAAAAACTACTAACCTTTCTCAGAAAGCAGTTTGTCAAAAGACTCTCCCCACTTCACTGCTTCTTCAGGAGACACACTGCTTAAGAAACAGAAATGAGTTTTGAAGAATTGTTCATATTGTGCATTTAGGAAGCTGTGTAACATATGTCATCTGTTACCATTGTGGCTCAGGGCTGTTTCACAAAGCCTTTGATTAGATCCCATCACTAAAGGAGAGACCATTCTCTTAGGGACTTCAGGAACATTTGCTTTCATTCTTTTCTGACATTTTTTTCCTGCAGAGTCATACTTATTTTTTCATAAAAACATCAGAGCAGAGATTTTTCACTGTGGTATGTGTGTTGTCCTACTAATCTTTAAGGGAATTGAGATCATGTAGCGTGGTAAAACTCGTAAGGGAACCAGGTCTTGTCAGCTATTTAAACTTGAGATACTCGTGCGGAGATGTGGTTTTGAATATGCTCACTCTGAGGTTGTTACCACTGTCTGCTTTTAATGAAACATGCAGAATTCTATAGCCTGAAGACAAAATTGTAGCAATATGGTTTAGGTGTCAGTCTTATAGGGCAATTGCACATGTAGTCTGGTTTCTTTACCACAAACATTTCAAATGTCCCGTTATTCTGAGACACTGTGCCTCATTTACAAAACTCCTCATATTCTTCATCAAATATGTCAGGTTGCATGTGTTTCACTTTGATTTCAAAAATTCTGCCCTAGGAAACAGCAAAGAAAGGAAAAAAAAACACCTCACTTCATTAATGTAAATACAATTTTGGGGTACCTACTTTTTGGTGTTGTATACATTGAGCCTGAATGCACACCTGAACACTCCTTGGATTTTTAGTAGACCAGAACTGGAGTAAGCAGGAGGTGAGCTGTATCATGCTAGGACTAGGACTTAAATTTTCAGCCTGAAGGTGAAGTCAATTTTTATCAGGTGCTTTGTGGACATGGATGTTTAGAACCATTTTCATTCCAGGGCAAATCACAGTACTCTGAAAGTATCAGTAAGTGACTGGTCCCGGATTAGTTGGTCAGATCAGCTTCTTATGGACTGAATGTTTCTGGAATTTGATCCCACTTCCTAACCAAGGCTTGCTGTTCTGTTGCCTGATTTACACAGTTTGGGCTCCCTTGGCAAAATCCACAGGCGCGTGAAGTTTAGATGAAAGGAAATTCCAATCTCTTTGGGAAGGAATTTAAGCCAGTAATCACCCTGGGTTTGCACAGAACTCAAAAGGAGGAATTTTTTTATTATTATTTTAATAGGTGTCACAGGTTTCATAGCTGAAGTCATTGCTTGAAGGAATGAAAATTTTAACTAGGGAGGGGAAAACAGTTCATGAGGAGAGGTACAAAAGCTGGAGAAATGAAATTCAGGAAATGAGCACAGGCTGGTAAAGCAGGGGGACTCTGGAGTCAGGGAAAACGAGACCTCACTCCCTTACAGAGTTCATTAGTTATGAGAATTACAAAAAGTACTCTGAACTGTGTCGACTGTGGGTTCCTGTAACTACAGAAATTATTTTGGTCACAGTGAAAGATAAAGCCTTATGACTTCAGACCATATACTCAACCCACAAAGGCATGGAATGATGGAGAAGTTCTTTGCTGGGCTTGGAAACTCCCAGTGTGAGTTTCTGTTTTTCCTTCAGAATCTGCAACAATCCAGGAGCCTCACAGACCCCCAACCCCTGAGTGCAGCAGTGAGTTTGTGCAATAACAGGCAGAAACCAAGATTTGTTCAGCTTTGCCACTTTCTAAATATGAGAAGAAACTAATTTAAACAGATTAACATTTAAACAAAAGATTAACTTTTAAACTAACAGATTAATTAGCTTTTCTAATATCACCCCAGTTTCCATCTGCAGTTTCATTAAATTCTTTCTACTTATTTTAGTAACTGTGTGAAAAATGGAAATATTAAAAGCTAAGTCAATCACTTAACAAATTTCAAACTATTATTTCACTTTATTATTTGAAAAATAGTAATTTTTTTTTGTTTGGCTTTTTTTCCCATTTTTGACAAATATAATTGTCGCATCTCTCTAATCTATATATAAAGACCAGCAAAAATCTACAAGTTTCTCTTCCATACAAGAACAGTCAATTGTCTGTTAGTCAGGCACCAGCTGAGAGTAACACAATAAAAGAGAGCTGGCTGAGTGAGGAAGTGATGGTGTGTTAAAAGGGGAAAATTCCTCAGAGAATTATTACTGCTCTGAAAGTGCCTCTTCACAGATTGTAAGAATGGAGCGAGTGGCTGTACTTTGTGTTAAATACCTGGGGTGTGTGAGCCACCCAACTCTGTCTGCATGCAGGCAGCTCTGCTTTCTCTTTATAGATGCAATCTTAGAATGGTTTTACATGTCTGGAACCAGGATATCTCAAAATGTGAGCAATAAACATGGCCTAGTTGTCCAGCGGCACCGTGGAAGTGTTTAGATACCCCCTCCCCAGCCACTTTTCCATGGCTTGTAGAAACTGAGTTTGGGCCCTCAGGTGACTTCTACCATGTGCTCACAACTAGAAGGGCTTGTAGAAGCACTGCAGGCAGCTTGGTCCCGAAGTGGGAACTGCTGGAACAAGACAAGAGTACGGTAAGCACTGAAGTGTTCTGGAGTGGTCTGTGGTGGAAAGAAAGGGCCGGTACATTTTTTAGGCCATGGTGTTGCAGAATTTTACATGTTCTTTCTTCTCAGTCAGGACCTACAAATGCAATTCTTAATGTATCAGTGAGATCTTGATACTCCATTGAAGTGAGGAATTAAACTCTTATTGAAGTATGCTGAATTTTGGAGACAAGAGTGTTCAACCAATTACTGCAGTTACCGAGGAACTAAAGGCATTCAGTATTTAACACACATACAGCATTTGCACATCCCAGAAATCTTTGGAAAACTTGCTTTGCAAGGAGCTGTATGATTTTCCTGCAAGCTGCATTTCTGAGTTGATTATTGCTCTGTATCATCAGTGGACTCATACAAATGCTGCTGGCACAAGGTCTAAACCTCTCTCCAAGTGTATGGGGACCAGTGGTGTGAAAACACTCCTGGTGAGTTGCCCTGATGAATACCAGATAATTCTGCACCATTTGCATCCTTGGGCTAGATGGATAACTTTTACAAACCTTCCTCTCTGCCCAGTCTGAATGCCCACACACAGGTAAAGGAAACATCCTGAGTCACACAGGCGCTTCTTGGAAGGAATCCCCATCAACTCAGTCTTTTACCATGCTTACCTTGCTGCTTTTGTCAAGTTTCCAGGTTTGCCAAGATGATCACCTTCATGGAATTCAGGCTTCTGCAGGAGCAGGCTCAGCCTATTTCTCTTCTGCTTAGCTCTACAACAGAATTGGAGTAGCTTTTTAAGAAACCTTGTTGAAAATTGGTTTTTCCCTCTCAAGCATTTTCTGCTTCTGCATTACAGATGTCCCTATTTTCACTTACAGGAATGTTGGTGTTCCTTCTCCTACATATATTATTCACATTAATGGATTTTTCTTCATAGCTTAGCACAAATTTACATATGAAGCACTGGCAAAGAGAAATGGAAATCCTTTCATTTTCAGCATCCTTTTAATTTATTTTAAAGACATAGGGGCCAAACTTCCCATTAAAGAACATAAACAGTTGTCTCAGCTTCTTCTACTTGTAATGTTTCGCAAAGAAAAAAGGAAGTATTGCTTCCTGTCATTTGAAATTTTAGAAAAAAGCTTTCCCAGATCATATTCAGGCTTTAGAGAAGCATTTCTCAGAACTTCTTGCAATCTCTCTTTCTTGGTATTTTTAGATCACTAATTTGATGTGTTTCTTGTCCTCAAAAAAACAAGAGTTCTTTGAGACAACTCTTCTTAAAGAGTAATATTTTACACATATATTTTCTAGGATTGCAGTTTGTGAGTTCTCATACATATGTCAAAAATAAAATTATCTGTGCCCCAAATTCACCCCCACAAGCTATGCTAGAAGAATCCTCCATGTAAACAGAACAGAGGGTCGGCATGACCTGAACACTTACCCAGGCTTGCTCGCCTTGTGTGGCTCTTCCTTAATCGCTGATTTCATGACTTTGTAATAGGGTTTATCCTTCGAAGCAGAAATGTTTAGTTGGGGGAATAAAAGAAGTGGGTTTTCCATCTTCCTCTAGAGAAGCTTCTGGAAAGGTTCCTTTTGCTTCCTCGCCGCTGGGTCCGTGCTGCTCAGGCTCTCACATGCTGCCCCAGCCCGGGCTGCCCCGGCCGGGCCCGGGGCCGTGTCCAGAGGAGGTGGTGGCAGAAGGTGGCTCTGCACCAGCCCAGGCACTGCAGCTGCGCCTACCCGAGGCTTTAACTCTAAACCAAGTGCAGCTCTTGTTTTACCCTCGTCATTTGGGGAAGTGAGACTGCAGCTTTGCAGGGCTCACACAGGCAAACCACAGCCGAGAGCGGCGGCCGCTCTGCAGAGTTAACCTCCTGCTAGGCTTAGGGTGACACCAGCACATGCTCCCAAACACCTGCACATGCTCTAGTCTCCTAAAATTAACTTAATGACAATAATGTCGCATAAGGTAACGTACACCCTTATCTTCAGCTCTTAGAGGTCCCGTCTGCCCTTAAGCTGCCCTCTGCAGCCTCAGTGACATATGCTGGACACAGTTCCATCTACAGCATGCTGACCTCAAATTCAGGGTTTCTCAGGGTCTCCTCCAGGCTTTGGTTGATCAGTCATTTTGCAAGCAGAGATTTTAATTTTTGCACCATTCTTCAGAAATGACAACCACCTACTGCTAATATCCAGTTTGTCCACTAAACACCTCCGCTTTAACGTCTCTATCTATGGATTTATTTTTACTTGCAATCTCCCATCTAGGATAGAAAGTCTTTAGTTCAGAAAAAAAAAAATCCATGGCTTTTTAAAAAATTTTATTTTGATACTAAATAACCTAAAACTTCTCATTTCAGTTTGCATAAGGTAAAAATGTATTAATCTTTGAGGCTGATCAGCACAAATTACCTCTTCACATACAAGTCTGATGTCACTTAAGTTTCTTGGGTTTAAGTTAATTTCTGTTGGAGATGTCATAGGAACAATACATCTACTAAAGAAACATCTTCAGTGTTAGCTGAATGAGGCACTGGAAAAGGTTAAAATTGTGCAGTAGTGAATTGATTAAGAATTAAATAGTTCTCATGTTTTAAATGGCAGTGTCTCATTTTGATTACTCAGGTAAGACACTGAGCTTTGAGGGGAAGACATGAGCTCGTCACCTCCCATAATTTTGTTGAGTTCTACTTATATAGGTAGTTCTGGTGAGAGTCCCACTGTGGTCTTTTTCTCGTGACTTGTGGAGCTGAGGAGGATGGGAATGGGAGATACTAATATTCAAAAGAAATTTTAAAAAAAAATTGGGATTCTGCTAGGAATCCAAATTTGTAATATATTAAAAAGAAGCAAAAGATATTATCTATTGTGATTTTTTTTTTTAAGAGTGAAAAACTGGAAGAAAAGTCTCGTGTACTACAGATGTGATACAAATTTTAAAATCAGACTAAATGGGAAATAGTGCACAACTGCCTTTTGTAACCCAAGGGATATTAAGAAGCAGGGTTATGGTTTAAACTTCATTTTCAATTTCAGAGTTGGCTTATGCATCATACCATGCATATTTTGAACTGGCTTTAACCACAGCTGTGTTTAATAATTTATTCTGTCTTTTACAGATAAGTAAATAAATATAGACTGCATGATTTTATTTCACTTTTCTGCAACGTGGTGGTCACATGAGCTTTTTTGACCTGTTATGCGTATAAAATACTGTCTGTGCTCGTCTGCCATAATAAAACATTGTTGATTGTAGCCTCCATAGTTCATCTAAGCTGATTCAGGAAAGATTTGGAGCATGAAACATCACTCAGAAGTGAATTATGAGCGGCCATTGTGCCAGGCAGCTTCTAGATGGGGATGAGCAGCTGTGTCAGCCACCTCTTTCAGCACCCACCGGGCACAGTCTGAAGGGCCTGTCCAACCCACTCTTAAATGACCTTAAATGGGTTTTATGCCTTAGATGCTTGAATTATTCCTGTACTACACTGCAGCAATCGTATCAGTCCTGACTGCAGCCATGTGCTGTGCACCTCCTGAGAATTCACTTGGAAAGCTGGAGGAGTGGGGAGAGGGAGGGAATAATCACAAATGGGGGAAAAGTCTTTCCCACACACACACACTTTTTTTTTCCCCCATTAATAGAAAGCTAATATTAAATCTAGGCCACGAGGTAGCCAAATTGCCTCCAAGCCAGTCTGTGTTTTGTCAGTGCTGCTGCTGGTGCTAATGAGCATCCCTGTTTTGCACTGTAGGCTACAGTAGTTATAGCAACAGTATTAATGACCCTGGAAATGCTTCTGGGCCGTTTTGGGTGCTGCAAGATGACGATATAGAAAAACGAATGAGTTATTTTAAACCAGAAAAAGCAGACCCAGAATACTATGCTGATGACATGACTAGAGATCTAGAAAGCTCTAAAGAAATTTGTGATGAGAACCAAATGTTCTGATTCCCAACTGTTTCTCTAACCACTGAAATATATTAACAAATCTTTTGAGAAGAAATCTACTGATTTTTAAGCCCTCAAATCAAGATTCTCTCTGCAATGTGAGAACAACATTGAGTTAATGTTCCATTACTTCTAGAAATACAATTTTCAAGAGTTAGATGAATACAAAATGTATTTTCCTAATAATCTTCATGTGACACAAAAGTAAAATTGAATAGACCATAAAGTGCAGGATGATGAGGTGATGTCCTGATCCTTTGGGCCTTCCTGTTCTTTGGCTGAAAAGTGTCTGCACTGGCTTCTCTTAGTGCTTGATAAGGTCCTGTCACAGCTGATGATCAAGTCATGCTTGATTTGTATAGACACAATAGCCGCCCTCTGTGAAAGGAACATTGACTGACAGCGTTAGCAACAAGGGCATTGTGCTGTACACTGAGAATGTCATGTTTCTTTTTTACAGGGAGTCACTGAGAGATTCAGGCTTTCAGTTCAGCTGAATAGAAGTGCAACCCCGACTGAGCAGTTCAGCTCCGCACAAAGAACTGGCGAACAATGGGAAATCCTCCTTTGTTAGTAATCCCACTGCATCTCTCTCCAAGGTGTTTTCCTCACTTCCCAGGTAAGTGTAAACTTTGCCTCCTCCGTTTCCATGCTCAAGTTCTGGCACTGCCCAGGCTCCTCCACAGCCAAGCTCCAGCAGTGTTCTTATTCAAATCCAGTCTTACCAGTAGGGCTTTTGTTGGGATAGGTTTCTGCTGAAGGGAAGCAATACTCGTCTTTATGGGAAGAAAAAAACCCCAAAACCAATAGAGTGTTTCTACTGTCCTGTGAGGAAATAAGCATGGAAAGAAACTTCACTGAATTTCCATATTTCCTTTTCATGTAAAGACATTTGAGGAGATGAAAATTAAAATTATATGTTTTGAATTAATTTGGTTTTAATAAATAATTCTGCTCTTCAGTGACTTCTGAACAATTTATCACTCCTCAAAATTTAGAGTTGTTTATTTCTTACTGGAAGCCATAATTGGACCTAAAATTTAATAATTACATGATCCAAGTTATGGTTGGATTTTTTTTATCTCTTGCCCACAAAACAAATCCACAAGGAAATTAGTTTTATTGGAAATGTCGAGTAGAGGACCTCGATGTCTGCTAATTCAGCGAATTTGTTTAGTGGTGCACTTAAAAGATTCATCCCAGGGGAGGGGTTTGGCATTTGAGATACTTCAGTTAGATAAGGAGAAGCATTGCGACACCTGCACACAGCTCACTTGAAAAAACCTCCTTTGTTGCCGCTGTTTAAAAGGAAGGAAACAAAATTGCGTTGCTTCAGAAAAGGAGCACTGACAACAGGAACATAACACTTTGCGTTTAGGATCTGCCAGCCAGGCTTCTCAAAAGGATTTTTAAAGCCAGCCCTGATGAAAACCCAAGAGTGGCGGAGGCTTGGGAACCTTTGTAGTTTCATCAGAACTTCTGCCGGGGAAAGTGTTTACATCTGCGCTAAACTGAATTAATTTATTTTGTCTTTTGAAAGGTCAGAATAAGAAAGTGAGTCTGCAAAGTTCTCAGCTGTGTTCATTTCCTGCCTGGCCCGTGGTTCCATGGCCGGCATCTCTGATTAGTGCTATTTACATATGACATACATCACTGTCACCATTAATCTTCAGGAAGCCGCTTCCTCGGTTGAACCACACGGTGTTTACAAGCCAGCTCTGACATCAGTGCTCATTAGACAACGGCGTGTTAATGACCACCTTCCGGAAGGGCTTACCTAGGACACTCATAGGCCTTTCTTAAAATGTGCTTTTTTCAGTGTGGTATTCACAGGAAATGCTGAAGGCAGGAATGTTCTCTAAATCCTGCCCAAAATATCCTTCCTACTGGAGTTCTGCATTACTGGATTTATTTCTGTCTTACAGAAACCCGGAGGGACTCCTCACATGACAACCTGGTTTTGGTTTGGTTTTTTTTTTTTAAAGAGAGATATTTTCTCAACCCATGGAAACGGTGCAAACAGCAGCAAGTGTTGGGCTGAGAGTTTTCTGGTCCTTCTGGGAAAAGCAGCAGTGGGACTGTTGCTTAGTCATGCACAAGAGGGCTGTGACTCCTAATCCACTATTAACTGTAAAATCAAACTCCTTACAGCAGACAAGGGAATAAAATCTGTGTTGCATCAGGACTGAGTCTGCTATCGCTGAACCACTGCGTGGTTTAAGCAGAGCCAACATGCTTCATGTCAGGCATGTCGTCACTCTGCTTTTCCAGTCAAATTATCATGAATGTCTAGGGATGCTGCAGCCCAGGCTGAGCTGCCAGGGCAGGCATTGTCAAACATCCACAGTGCAGAACTAGGAACACTGTAAGGAGAGTTTGATATTAAAAGGGCAGCTCTGCAGAGGAGAGGGCTACCCCAGGGCTAGGAGAGCACTCAAACACGTTTAGAAGGCCACACCTCGGTGTTTAGGCTGAAGTTAGGTGGGGCCTGGGAGCTCAGGTTCTGCTGTGAAGCTGCCCATGATGACTGCAGTGTTGCATCATGTGCTCTCACAGTGTAATTAATATGGCACTGATACAGAGACACCTCATTCTGCCCATTTAAAGCACAGCGAGGGTTTCTGCTGTAATATTTTTTCAGCTTATATGTTATTATATTTTATTGTTACTTCTTCCTGATAACACATTGTTCTCACGTCCTGATTTAGCTGAGACAAATAGTCCTAGGGCTTACAAAGTGGTGCGGTGGATTTCTCATCAGAGCAGTAAAAAATTCTTACCCAAAAAACTTGAAAATATATAGCTAAATATCCACATGAATATGTAAATGTAGTCTCTTCAAAGTCTGTCAAAAAAAGACAGCATCTGAAGATATAGAAGCTACATGTCACTCTGATTTTTCTCTTCAGTAATTACCCAAAGTTGTTCGCCACAAAAATTAGGTAAAAATACTAATGTTATATCACATTTCAGTGAAATCTTCAGAATGACTGAGAAATTTTCCAGGAAGGTTCAACTGGTTTTTGAGGACTGAAAAAGCCTGTATTCTAAAATGTAAGCTGGGACAGTTTTATTTCCGATATTATGAAAGTTTTGCAGTAGTAGTTTTCTTTTCCTACTCCCAGACTTAGAAATTTAATGGGGAGGTTGGCTTCAAAGCAGGGAAGCTCCTTGTCAGTCTTTACCAATCAGTCATAGTCTCTCTTCCTCTTTGCTAATACCAGAATTTCCAACAAAAGCCTTTGGTTACCAGGCATCAGGGTACCAGCAGCTTATCCAAAACTGCCATCCAATTTCTTCTTCGGATTTGCAGGAACCCTGAAGAAAACTTTCTGATTATCTAACACAGTGATAGGCTGAGAGCTGTGAATCTTAGCGAGCCTTCAGGGAAGCTTTAGCCACAGCAGAGATAAAGCTTTGCTCCAGTAAAGTCCTTGTGTGAGTGTTTAATTCCAGTCGTGCAAGAAATCTTATCTGATTCATTCACTGTGTTGTGTTGGAGTCTGTGTGATCTGGCAAAGATCTAAGACATTTTGGGACACAGCAGATGTGAGCAGCAACACCAGGGACAATTGAACCCATCCTTCATTCTGCACTCTAGGCAGCAGGACGGATTTTATTAATTCCTTGCTGTCACTCGTGCTGTTATGACCATGACAAAAGACCTTGCCATTTGGGCATTATCCATTCCTCGAATTTTTCAGGCTTTTCGCCTGAGTCATGGCATGCTTCATGATTATTGTGGGTTTGCTGATACATTTCTTAGCTTTTGCTAAGTTGTCCTTGGTCACCTCTGGTTTTCACACCAGATTCTCATCAGGCCCAAGCTGCTGCTCCTGTCTTTCTCCTCTGAGTTTTTCTGCCACAGCTAGAATAATTGGACTCACTAAAATAAGTTTTGCAAAGCTTGCCAAAAATTCTTCCTCAAAACAGAGGAAACATGATATTTGCACTTTCAGTATGCACACTAGGAAGGGAGCTGTTCTAGTCTCCCTGTTCAGTGAAAACAGGGGATCATTTATCAGCGTATGCTGGCAATTTGATAAACATGAAACTTTAATAAGTTTGATATTGCTGTGGTCACCAAATCTAACACAAATGTTGCACTTCATCTGTTGCCTATCAGCCTAGACTGCCTGAGGACAGACTGCTGGTCTGAAATGTGTCCTTGTGGCACGTAGGAAATAATTTCCATTCCAGTTTGTAGTGACCACAAGCCAGTTTTCATAATTTCTAGGGAAGGTCTGCAGACCGGGAGACCTTTCGCTTTGCTTGACCCACAAGGGCCTTTAAAACAGTAATTTAGAGATTGTCACTGAGGCTAAGTATTTTTTTCACCTCAGAATGGTCTCCAAGTTTAAAATGCTTGCCTTCTGATTATCAAATTCCAGCCTCATCCTGACGGTGTAGAAACACGGCACCCAGAGGATGGATATAAGGGCACCCAGCTCTTCCAGCGCCAAAGTTAGGCACCTCAGGTGATGGCTGATCGTGGCCACGGCTGTCCCGGTACTCCCTCTGTTGGAAAAGTTCTGACATGTCCTTTCTCCTTCAGAAAAACGGGACATGAACACCTCTGCCTGGGAATCAACATCCCACATGCTCTCCAGTCAAATCCAAAAGAGCTGCGTGCATCCCTCTGCTGCTGGTACCTTCCACCCTCTCCACCTCACGCTGGTGAGGGGGGCTTGGATCAGTAGCACTGCACAGAGCAACCTTTCTTAAGGACTAAAAAATAGTCAGTGCAATAGTCGGATCTTTTGAAAATATTCTTCCCAGGTGCTTCCCTGGTGAAAGGAGTCAGTTGTTTGGGGTTTTCCAGGAAGCACAGAGCCTGACTTCCAGCACAGGACACAAGCTGAGGCACAGCCATGGAGGGCGCAGGACTGCAGCTCCCGGTGTGGCCCTGGGCACAGCTCCTCCCTGCCCTCCCACCCTCCTCCCTTTCGTTAGCACACTGTATTTCTTCTCTGAAGGTGGTTTAGCCACAGCATGCCCTGTCAGGGTTTCCCCCGAGGTTTAGAAGTCTCTGTCAGCAGGGTCAGACCTGCAGCCAGCAGGAAGAGCAGCTTTGGTACCCCCATGTGTCCATCCCACAGCCCCAGCAGACCCCTGCTGAGTCACAGAGAATCAATTTGTTTGGAGAAGACTTCTGAGACCAGTGAGTCCAAGCTCTGACCCAACACCACCTTGTCAACCAGACCATGGCACTGAGTGCCACATCCAGTCTTTCCTTAAACACCTCCGGGGCAGTGACTCCACCACCTCCCAGGGCATCGAATTCCAGCATCTAATCACCCTTTCTGTGAAGGAATTCCTCTGAATGTCCAACCTGAACCTCCCCTGGCACAGCTTAAAACTTTGTTCCCTGGTCCTATCACAAATAGCCTGGGAGAAGAGGCTGAACCCCACCTGGCTCCAACCTCCTTCCAGACTTCTCTGGTACCTGCAGTTTTGCTGTCTGGTTCACACGATGTGAAGTTCCTTGTCAGCTGCCTGGAGGGGACAGAAGGGTTGGCCCTCTTGACTCTGCAAACTCAGACCACCAAACCTCAGTTTAAAGATCATCTGTATCACAGAACTCTTCTGTCCCTGCTGAGAATGACCTGGATGCTCTTATTCCCTGCTCGCTTCTGATGGATCTCCAGTATCTAGAGCTGAGTGATCACGCACTGGTTTCCTGGTTGCCCTCTTCCAATGACAGACCCATCAATAACAAGTCTCTGTTTGTGTTGATGGCACAGGCCCTGTTTGTGTCTCTCTCTGTTACCTTTGTGGCAGGGCTGTGCAGACGTGGCCAAAGACACAACTGTTCTCTTGATGTTTGCACCTGGAGTCATTATCTGGCAACTGGGAGCGTGCAGGAACCCACGTAATCTCAGCTGTAAAAAAACAGGTGGGCTGGGTGCTGGGGTCCTTTCCTGGCTTCTGAAGGATCATTTGGCACTGCTTTGCCTCAGTGCTTGCCATGCTGCACTCATTTAGGTGGTGTGATGGTTATCTGAGCAGAGCTGAAAACAGGGAACCCCTGCAAGCCCTTGGGGCAGAGCCAGAGCAGACACTTCAAAGCAAAATCCCAGGTTTGTGCCTAGGACACGTGAGGAAAAGCCTCCTGTGCACAAGTGAGCCTCTCTGAAGTCTCACTCAGGCTGCTGCAAAACGTGCTCCTCTCCAGGTGCCTTATTTATCTGCACTTTCTGCTTATCATCACTTGAGGGCAGTTAAGCTCATGACAGGTCTTGCTCTAGCCAAGCGTGATTTGATCAAATTTTAGCATTTTAGCTGTTAAATTATACAAAACCCAGCAAAACCAAGGAAAAAGTCATTTCTGAGGGACTGACTCTGTCCAGGTTGTGCCAGGGAAACAGTAGCTGTTAATCACCACCTTCCTGGGTGGGAGATGATGCTCTCCCTTTACTTGAGCACTGCCTGGTTTAGCAGGGTTTTTTTCCTAAGATCACAAATGCTATGTGTGAGTTTATCATGCAGTATTTCTTGACACAGTCTGGCTTGTGCAGGGCTAAAATTCTTGGACAGAAGTTGCTGGCAAACAGTGTTAGTCACATGAAAAGAGTTGTGGCCCAGAAACTAGTGTCCATCTCTCAGTGTGTAACTGCAGATGAATGCCACAGCAGTAACAGGAGGCTGAGTAAGTTCAGCCAAAATCAGTTTCTTGGAGAGGATGGAAATTTCATCTCTCATGCCCATTCTGAGTGACTCGGTGGCTTTGTACGGACACTGTGTGGGGTGTATGTTGGCACGTAAGAAATGAGCACCAGAGCTCTCCAGAGGGAGGGACGCAGGCTCCAAGAGGGAAGGCCAAGGTGTGTGTAGGGCCATGAGCCTTCAAATCCCAGTGTGGTGAAAGCCAGCCCGCGCCAAAGTGATGCTCAGTGGTGTCCATCTACCCTACAGCAGGCACACAGTCGACTGCTGCCTCCTTGCTGTCCTTCTGGCCGCTGTGATAGTCCCTGTGCCATGCCTTCCCCTTCCTTATGAGACATTGGAACTTTTGTCCTGAATTTTTCCTCTCCCTGTGTTAGCTTTGGGAGAAGGGGTGTGGGTGATGGATGCACACAGCTCCTGACCCTGGCCTTAGTGATAAACACTGGGAAAAACGTAAGGTGAAATGGTGCAGTGTGATCTGAACCAATGCTGAAAGAATGAGCAATAATTCTGTGGCCTTGGAAAGCTCTGAGTAGGCTAATTAGCCAGGGTGATGGCATGGCTAATTGGACAAGGCTGGGTGTGGTGCTGGTACAGCTGTTCTGCTCAAATATACAGGGAGGAAGCCTTCTTGATTGAAGATAAACTGCCTTTAGATCCTTCCTAACATTCCTAATTGAGGTTTCCTTTTGGTGGGGCCAGATGCCATCTGATCCATAGAAAAGATACAGGATGTCCTATCTGCCCTTGCTCTTTGTGGGTGTTGAACCAGGTGGGTTCTGACCCCCTTCCAAACCTCAGTTACTCCATGAATAAGACTTGAGAGTCTTCCCCAAAACAAACAAACAAGCCAACAAATTGCCCCCAGTGAACCAGAAAATCATAGACCAGCAATCAGCTCAAACCCCACTGATCTTTGCCTCAACTCAGCAAAGCAACTGAAGAGCAGTACCTTGGACTCTCCACCAGTTTACTCTGGGACACACGTTCCAGGGGCTGCAGGTGCCTGGTTTGGCAGGGAATGCGCACGGCTCTGACTGAAGCAGGTGCCACAGATGCTGCTGCTGTGTCTGAGTAATGGGCAGAGGCTTGTGTTCCAGAGAGCAGCTGTTGAACAGAAATCAGGGGGGGTCATTTAGCTGAAGTTAAAGCAGACTCAAACAGCCAGAGCAGCTGTGTTGCTGCAGGCAGGGCTGTGCTGTGCACACCAGCAGTGGGCAGTCAAAGTCCATCTCAGTGTCCACGCAGTGTCCACCCCACACCCGGGGGTGGGGGGGAGGGGCTGGAGAGGTGTCCCCACAGCCAGGAGAAGGCAGAAGTTCTGTCTTGCATTAAATTCCCCCTTGGTCTTACCACTGCCCTGGAAATTAGCACCTGACAGGAGTCTGCTGGCCAGGCAGGAGCTGGGAAGAAGGTTTAATGTAAGGAAGAAGGTAAAGCTGTGTTTTCTGAGA
Organism: Corvus brachyrhynchos; assembly: GCF_000691975.1. Classification (NCBI taxonomy): domain Eukaryota; kingdom Metazoa; phylum Chordata; class Aves; order Passeriformes; family Corvidae; genus Corvus; species Corvus brachyrhynchos. Next base: position 2,522,374 of record NW_008237239.1, on the reverse strand, counting down.
TGAATGAGGTAATTTCTTCCCTCCATGTCACAGTCCCAGCTCTTGTATTTTTCATGCTTCATTAAAAGTGCTTGTAATTATATGAGTGGCTTCAGAGGCCAATTAAGCCTTCATTTGGAGGCTGCTCTGGGTGCTGGAAGCCCTCCATTAGCCTGGGCTTCTGCCAGGGAAAAACACTACATAGTCTTTAACAACTATACCAGCTCCTATCTGCTTAATGTTGATTTTCCTATTAAGTTCAGCTAATACTTTTCTAATTGTGTGAGCTGGGCCTGAAGCCAGGCCCGGTGGCTTTTGCCAGCTGCTTTCAAGGCTGAATCAGAGATGAGCAAAACCCTCCGGAAGACTTCCCTGCGCACATGTTCGGCCCCATCCAAACAGCGGCTGCTCTCCCCAAAAGTGACTCAGGCTCTGATTCGTGCTGAGGAGCTGTTTCCCAGGGCAAGCCCCATTCAGTCAGGAGATGTGGATGCCAGGGAGCACACTCAGCAGAGCACCAGGAGCCTGGCACTGCGTGGAGCTCACCCCACGAGGTGCCAGAAAGGATGTCGTGGATTCAAAGGCCAGCCCACATCTCTGCTTGCCGGTGAGCCACAGAGCAGGAATTACTGTGTGGGTTCTCTGAGGCAGGTGATACAGTACAAACTGCCCAGGAGGGGATATCTACAAATAGAAGGATATTCACAGCTCTTCCACAACATTGGAAGGGAGGATGCTGACCCGTTGGTGGGGTAGGAGATTTCAGTCAAGGAGCTCAGGGATGCCATTCACCTGCTGAGAATCTGCTGCTCACAAGAGGGTGGCATGACAAACCTTCCAACCCAAACCGTTCCATGATTCTATGAAATTTAAGCAAATGTATAAACTCATTGCTGACTAGCAATGAACCTAAGCACATCTGATTTTATTTAATAATTGAATTGTTTTCTTTAATTAAAAATGGCCAGGCAATTAAATAATTTAATTTTTAAAATCTTATTTAATTTCAATTAGCTCTGATTAATGGCTATTCCTTTGAATCAAAATATCAGTATGATAGAAAGCACTAGTTTTGAATTTTTCATTTTAGGAACATTACTGTCTTTTAACTTTAAAACCCTTGCAGCTCTAATACAATTAATATGTGCCAGTCACATTTTAATGCCTTACTACATCCTAACACCGACAAATGCAAGAGACTCCGAGCTTGTGTTTGGAGCTGATTTGCTTCTGCAAAGCCCTGTGTTTGAAGCCCCTGTGGGCCTGGCTGCAGCCAGTCATTCACAGGGAGTCTGGGCTGTGTGACAGCACCTGGTGCTGGCCAGGGCCCTGGGGTGACAGCAGGCCACCAGAGCTCACTGACAGCCACAGGACTCCCACGTGCTTGGACTGTGCAGATCTCTTGGAGCACTTGTTTCTCAAGAGTTTATTCCTTTACGAAGGCAGAATTAAGATTTACATGTTCGAAATAGGAAATAAGGTCTAGAAGCCAAAATCATATTTCTTTTCTTGAGCATAAAGATTAAAATTTAAAAGGCAGCCATGTGACAGGTTCAAAACCTAATTCATCGTGGAATTTCTGGCAGCAAAACACGGCTCCTGTGTAAGGTGTTTGGTACACAGGGAGGGAAGTTTAGAGAGCTTGTAATTCACTGCAACACAGCACTAGACATCCAAGGAAGTCATTAGTGTAGATGGTTTCCTGGTAGCATAAAAAAGCAGGAGGGAGCTGGGCCTGTTTCAGAGCAAAGTTGAAAACTCTAATTGACTTTTACTCACTGGGAAAGAAGATGTAGCATGACAAATGGCTTTGTGGTTTAAATCATTAAAGACCGAAGAGAGAGTTGCTGGCTAATGGGGCTGTACTGGGCAGAAATGGCTGTGTTTGGATTGCTGTGAGCAATCTGCAAGATGTGCTCATAAAGCACAGGAGGAGTCAGCAGGACCCTGGCTGGCAGCGCTGGCCAGGCGGGAAGAGAGGCTGGAAAGGATCAGAGAGGAACCAGCCAGCACCTGAGGGTTGCCATGGCCCCTGGGAAGAGCACAGCTCCTCACGGGACGGCAGAGGTGGCTCAGAGAGCAGATCAGTGTATCAGAGCCCCTCAGGGCACTAACAGGCCTTACCTGCCCCGACCAGCCCCACCTGGGCCCCCACCCACAGCCTCCGCTCATGGACCAGGGCCTCTGTTTAAACTCAGGCCTTGAGCCGCGTTGCGGGTTAGTCTGCCTCCCACCCCACCTCCTGCTAGGCCTCCCTAAATGTCCCCTGCCCTGATCCATCCCAGGGCTGTGGGTGAATCACTGGTTGGTCCCTGTGCAGCCTGCCATGCTCAGGTGCTGTGGGATGGTGCCCTCAGTGAGGACACAGCCTGTGCTGGGGCCATCCTCAGCTCCTGGCCTGTCCCCCTTTATGGAGCATCTCCCCTTCTGCTGCCTCCTTACACAGCACATTTTGCAGCACATCCTCCTGAGAAGGTCACTGGAAGTCTACTGAGCTGCAGAGGGGTCACCAGACAAGCCCTGGGATGAAGGAGCTGCTCTGTCTTTGGCCTGTCACTTGGAGGAGAGGTGCCTTCCCCCTACAGCAGTCAAAGACATTTCTTTGCTGAAATAATAAGATATGAGTCCAGTGCTCCTTATTTCACATCATACACATCAGCTCTAGCTCTTGGAAGAAGTGATCTCAGAAATAATCCAAGGGTCAGTTTTCTAACATTAGGCTGGAATTGTCTTTATTTACTTTTACAAACTTGGCCAAAGCTCAAGGCACTCTAATGCTATGTATTCTCCAGTAAACACAATTAACTGGAAACTCAGAAACACTGATATCATCTTTTCTCTTTGGACTGGTCACTGCGAACTGCAGTCTCTAGCCAGAAAATCAACTTCCGTTTCCCCCAGGGCTGCAGAGTCGCTGGAAATCCATTTAGTAAAAAAAAAAATAAAGTAAAAGTGAACCATTTTGATGATGCAGCCTAGCCTGGCGTATGGCAGTGGTCAAAGGGTAACAAAGTTTTGGAAGAGTGGGAAGGCCAGGATTGTACAGAACCAGTGGGTCCCTGCTATTCAAAAAGAGTGGGGTGTTTGTCCCTGAGGCAGCCAGGTGGGACTGTTAGGAGCAGGACACACCATGCACCCAATATTCAGCCACAAATCTCCATAAATGTTAAAACTGTACTTTAAACTCCTGTTTTACCATCTCCCCAATAAACCCTCTCTGACGGAGTGCAGAAAGGTGATCTAGAGCTTCACCAAGCTCCAAGGCAGAGGCAGATAAACTATATTTTTAGTGGGAGCTCTTCAAATTGGTGTTACAAGCCTTTCTCCAGGTGATCCAATCTAGTATTTCATGATTTTACAACTGGAAAAATCTTGTCTGCTGCCTAATCTAATCCTTACTTGCTGCAATCAAGGACAAACATTTCTTGTCCTTACCCAGCATGGACACACTAACAGCTTATCATCTTCCTCTCTGTAACTGCAGCCTTTTATGGCTGTGATGTTTAGGTACTCCATATATCCTTACCCTGTGTCCCTTTGTTCTGCAGGACTTCTAGATTGAACAAACTCTCCTTCTTCCATCTTACCTTATAGGTCTGCGATCTGGACTCTTTCCAGTTGCTCTGCAGCCCCCTTGAGGAGCGATACCCATCTTCCAACCTCTTACTGAATGTCTGAAGGAGGCAGAGCACAATGATTATCCCAGATGTAGGTGTGTAAGAGATTTGTAGCAGAAATATTAAGGTTGAAGTGAAGCCTGAATTGAAGTGCATGTAAACAGTAGGGAAAAAACAACAGGGTGAGGATTAAAAGGTGCTGATAAGGTAGAGCACTGCTCCCAGAACCAGGTTTCTAGGATGCCATTCCTGGTTGTAAAACTGAAGAATGTGTTTATGGCATGACCAAAAGACCTACACTCTGGTCAGGTCACAGCACCAACAAGGCATCACAAGATCCCACATCCTGCCCAGAGAACGGCATGGAGGTTGCAGCAATTCACATACCACTGCTTTTCCTGATGGGCCACCAGGAAAGCAAACCTGTCCAGACTAGGAGAAGCAGAGTTTAGTTTAAATTTCAGTTTAAATCTGAAGAGTTCAGCCTGTGCTCTTGGTGGCAGGAAGGGCATTGCGTACGGCTTAAGGCTCCCTTTCTGCACAGTGTCCTGTGCTCTTGGCAGCATGGTCCCAGCCTGGTGGCCTTTTACCTCCTGGGAAAAAAATTTGTCTGCTTAGCCATGTAGCTGATTGAAAGTGTCTGTGTGTCATCCATTCATCCTGCACTGACCTTCAGCAGCCTGTCTTTGTGCATGGCACGCTCTGCTCTCCCTCCCCTCATTCCCTGGGCAGGATTGCTCATGTTCTAGTTCTCTGTGCTTTTCCTCATTACCAGTCTGTAGTTACACTGCTTCTAAGCCCTGTACATGCTAGGTGCAGCACTGCCTTTCCATGGCTGAATATCTGGGGATTCTGGACTGATTAGGAAGGGTGAGGGTGTCTCCAGATAAGCTTCTGGAGGTTTGATCTGATGTACTTGCTGCTAAACAAAATATTTGCTTCACTGAATTGCAAACCCTGAATAGTTGGGCCAGTTAGTTCATCAGTGGAGGCCGGTTGCAATAGTCATGTTTCTGTACCAGTACTGAAAACAGGTTCACTGAAAATGCATTAGCAGCTGCAGAACATAGAACAGCTAGATAAAAATCTGATCAGGAGTTTTGGCTGGGAGTAATTTCCATGTCCTTATATAATAATACCTGATTTGGGGGTTCAGGGTCTGTTACTGTTTTGTTGTGATACCAAGCAGACATTGTTAGAGTGAATTATTTGCTGCAAGACTTTGTTGGTCTAGGGCTGAGGGCAGCATATCCTGCCCCTGCCCTCTTAAGAGTATCTCTAGGCAATACATGAGAGGGAAATTGAAGTGGGGAAAAAAAACATCCTGCTTTTAGAGCTGTCCCCATTCCCCTTCCAGTATGTACTGCACATTACCTTGTGTGACTCATACAGAACAAAGACAACCAGGATTTTAGAGATAATTTCTTCAAAATTTGAGCCTACTTTGGTCTCTCTTGTTGTCTGAGTCCAGCTTGCCTCCTGTACTGTACTGATGGGGTTTGGACCAAGCATGCATATACTGGAGAATTCAAAAAGCGCAGTGGAGTTCAGCCTCTATTATCCAGGAGCTGCAAGTAAAGGCAACCCACAGCTGGATGCAGGAAAATGGAGAAAAACAAGCAAACCCACTCTTGTCAGCACCAGATTTCATGAAGCAGCTCTGTGAAGCTCAGCAAGATCACAGTGATGTACTTTGGTCATGAAAGTACACAAAGTGGGTGTCATCTGTTGACAGAGCCTTCTCCCTCCTAGTATGAGCATCGTGGTGGGGAGTCCTTTTTGAGCACCAGCCCTGGGGATGTGGCACCAGGCTGAAGATGCTACAGTGGAATATGCTGGCTCTCGGGCAGTGGGTTCCTGAGTGGGAGCAATCTGAGCCTTCATGAGAAATGCCTTGAGCCATGCATTCAGGGGTTAGGGCACTGCTTGAGCAGGTCATGCCCTTGGCCACACTCCTGTGACTTTAACCTTTTGTGATGGGGATACAGCTGGCAAGACAGCTGGCCTCTGTGCCTCCTGGCTGGCCTCCTTCACATCTCAAGGGTCAGAGTCTGCTTCAAGAGGTGCTCATTAATCCTCAAAGAGAAAAGTTCTGTTTGAGCACAGTTTTTGCTTGGTACAGAAAGTATCCCAGTCCTCACTGGGAAGCTGCAGCAGAACAGCTCTGCAGACCAATGAAAACATGCTCAGGATGGTGCCTTCAGATCACTGTACCACAAGGATCTGAGCACCAGCGATTAGCAGGGAAACCAGGAGGCTCCAGGGCTTGTTTTGATTTCTGCTCCATCCTTCCAGTCTAACACACTTAGCACACATCAGGGAGCAGGGCAGGGAGACACTCTGTTCTCATATCTTGCAAAGTCAATCAGTTGCATAATATGAAACACAGAAGCAGCAGGAACGTGATCAAGTGCAGAGAAGGGACACATCAAGCACTTTATTGTGGCTCTGGGAGGGGTGGGCCAGGCCTCTCTCTACTCAACTTACCTTTTCCAAGCTGCCTTTTGAGCCTGTTTTGCATCAGCTGCCTGTCACTCTAAATACAGCTTGGATTTCAAGGTAGCTTCCCTGGAGCCCTTGCCTACCAGAACAGGAGGGATAAGCACCCCCTGAAGCCCCCGGAGCAATTCAGAGAGTTTAAATGAGCCACTTCCTCTGCATTATATTCACGGCGGGGCAGGAATTGCTCAGGGGCTGTGCAGGGCTCTGGGGAGAGGCAGCATGTGTGTGAGACAGGTGAGAGACAGCACCAGGGCAGGGGGCCACCCTGTTCAAAGGGCTCCACGAAGGGAGGGAAATGGCCTTTTTTCTTAAGATAAGGCTTAAATTCAGAGCTCCTGCAGCTTTTGAGAGGTGTCTAGGCAGCTAATCTGGTGAGTGCAAGTAGATTTTTCCCTATGTGTGTGTGTCCTCCTGCAGCCAGGAGTACCTTTAGGCACCATCTGAAGGAGTGTGAGCACCAGGGATCGGGGTATCACGGCAGCCTGAGCTCTTGGCTGTTTCCACTCTTGAGCCTTCTGCTTGTCTCTCATCAAAAAGTGCTTAAAGATTTTACAGCTCTGTGGTGCTTATTCAGGGATCGAGCTGCAGATGCACAAGCCCACATCAGAAGGGACAGACCCTCTGCACGTGGCTGAAATTGCAGCACCCTGAGGGCGAGCCTGAAAAAGACAGGGAGAATTGCCTTTTTGATGCTGACTTAGGAAATGGCAGATGCCCATTCTGCTCTGTCCCGGTGAAAGGTTTGATGTGATGGTTTACCAGATGCTCTGCACACCTGCTGGCAGCTCAGCCCCAAATATTTTGGTTGAAGGAAGCAGGGTTAAAAGATGAACAGCAACAAGGTATGTTGAAGGAAGAGAGGGCAAAAAGAAATCATTCCAATAGGAAGCCTTCCAGGCATCTGCCATTGTCACAGGCAATTTGCTTCTTTGCCTAACAAACAGCAAGAGCATTTGCTGTACAAAGCGTGTCTGAAAGCTGTGGGAGCATATAGTGAGGGGCTTCTGGGTTTTCTTGTTCCATTTTGAAATTCGTCTCTCATCCTTGTTATATAAGCACTATTTTTAGCTGCTCCTACTCAGAATATAAGTGGTTCTCCTGGTGCATCTCAAGCACAAGATGACAGTAAAGATTGTTGGGTGTTGCTGAGCTGAAGAATCATTCTGGAGCCCATGTCTGGCACAGTTCTCTTAGAGATCCTACTACACTGTCCTGAAGCTCTGGGGCGCTGCTTTCAGCTCACTGTGACCTCCCTTGCAGGTCAGCAGGGCCACTCAGCTCGTGCACATGCTCCCTCCAGAGACAGCTGAATGTCCCTGGAGATTTTTGGCTGCTAGACAGTGTTCCCAAAGATTGTCTTGTCCAGATGCTGTGGGACGTGTCCTCCTCCTTCCCATGACTAATCTCTGGGGCCTCTCCTCACAGAGCTTCCTGCCCCTTCTGTACATCACTGGCTATTTTTTCCCTTTCCAGCTCTCATGACCCCAGTCTTCCCCATTCCTAACCAGCATGTCTCCATTCTATTTCGCAGCCTGGCCTTCCCTTCGCAGGCACCCCAAGATACTGGTGCTCACAGGACAGGGAGAAATAGAGCTGGTGTGTGGTGGCAGCACAAGGGCAGGACATGTCCCTCAGAGCAGAGGTGAATGCACAGGGCAGCGTGGCCATGGTGTGAGGCTGTCTCAGTGACACAGGGAGAGGACAGGCAATGCCCAGGCAGGATTTGCTGGCTGATGGGATATTGGGCATGTTTTTAGGGTCATCTAGTGCTCTGTGTAACAAACCAGGGTCTGTGTCTGGCAATCCTTTCCAGGTAGGACAAGGCCATTAGGGAAATAAAGCTGAGTGGCGATCTCATGTTAGATTTTGGTGGGTGAGGTTTAGCCGGACTGACTGGGACTGCAGCATTATTTCACAAAATGAGGAAACACAATTTGTCACAAACTGCAATTTCTTATGATGAACAAATAAGATAAACATCCCATACTTAGGGAATATAAAACTCTTTGTGTATGGTGGCAGTCAATTTGTACCATGATAATAGTGAGCATTGCTACTCCTTTCAGTGTGATGCACATCTTTAGAGCCGCCTTGTCTCTCCAGTGATCAGAGACAGAGTCCTGGAGCTGAACATACTCTGAGGAAGTCCAGGTCCGTAATGTGCCTTTGTGGCTCCATTTATAAGGTTATCCAATGGAGCATCTCCTTTGATTTTTTGCATTACGTCTTTGGGACCACAAGTCCTCTGTGGATGACAGTTTAGGATTGTTGCAGGCGGTGTTGGTCAGATTCTTGTGTGATCCAAGTGATCCTGTGTTAGATGAGCCAGTTATGGATATACTGGAGGCTTGATTCTAAACACATGTAGAAGCCCATATTTTTTCCTTTTGTGTTAAAACTTATTTCTAGCTGAAACCCCAAAGCACGTTCATGTGCGCACATACCGGAGGCTCACCTGCTGAGCCAGTAATTGCAGTCTTTAGCATCCAGCCTGCATCTGGAGTACCAGAAAGACTGGTTTCAGAAGAGACACTAAAATCTCAGCCACTTGCATCCTGCTGAGACGTTCAGAAGGATAAAATGTAACAACGTGAAGCAATTATTTCTTTTTTTTTTTTTTTAAAGTAGAAATTTCTAAATGATAAAGCTTAAAATTTTGTCACTGAGCATCAGCTGCAGGGCACAGCCATGTACCATGTGCCATAGATTTTTGCATCTGGAGTACCAGAAAGACTGGTTTCAGAAGAGACACTAAAATCTCAGCCACTTGCATCCTGCTGAGACGTTCAGAAGGATAAAATGTAACAACGTGAAGCAATTATTTCTTTTTTTTTTTTTTAAAGTAGAAATTTCTAAATGATAAAGCATTAAATGTTGTCACTGAGCATCAGCTGCAGGGCACAGCCATGTACCATGTGCCATAGATTTTGCTCACAACTCTTTCTATATCTTTTTTTTATTCTTCCTCTGTGGCACAATGAAACTCAGGTCTGCTTGGATTTTCAACACTCCTGCAACATAAATTTTCAATAGCGAGACGTCCTGACAAAACAGGGCTCAGCAAGCAGGGCTGTTTTCCAGTAGCCTCTGCATGTCTGTTACACACGGTATGCAGTCCCGTGTAATCGGCCTCTGTGGCAATTCGCATTTTCCCAGTGTAGTAATTCCATGGTTTTGCTACATTGGATGGTTGCCACTTGCAATTTCATTTGTCCGAGTCACCTCCAAGAGAGAGGTCAAGAAACTTCAGGCAAGGATCAACTGTTGTCAGTGTTTCCTCTGCTCCCTGTTTGTGAGTTTTAAACTAGCTGCACATCAGGGCTGACTGATCCGTGTGATACCTGGCACTTTTTAGAATTGCCCCTCAGGCTGGGGCCACATGAAGACCTTTTACTTCTTGTCAAGTCAGCCCAGCCGTTGTATGCAGCACGCTGGCATCCCGCGGTGCCTTTGAAAAGATGCTGTCTCTCTGCTGCAGCCGCTTGTCCTTGCTTTTGTGTTTCTTTAGCCTGCAATCGTGACTCTTGCCACCCCACTCACAGGCTTGTCAGACATCACCTTTAAAATAACAGGCATACCCTTGAGACAGGCATTGACAGATGCTCGCTGCTTCCAAGCTGCCTTTTGTGACTGGGCTTAGAGAACTCAACAACTACACTGTGACTGGAGCAGCCAGCAACGTGTTTAGGACACAGAGCCATGACCTCACTGACAAAACGTCCCCTGGGCTTTGCAGTAGTCAATAAACCTCTAGCTTTTGTTCCCTGGCATGGGCCTTGTGGTATGGCACCTCTAATCCTGCTAAGCTGCCACTGCGAAGATAAGAAGGAAGGGAAGAAGAAAGGTCCATCTGAGGTTAAGACAGTAGATCCCACTAGATCTGCAGTGATGAAAGATTTAGCCTTGTAGCTTGTAACTTCTCATCCTCTGGCGCTTGTCTGGGCAGACGATAACTCACTCACATTGAAAGGTTGGGCTTTTTAAAGATGGAGAACAGAAGCCACTGCACAGCTGGGTTGCTAGGGTGCAGAAGGCATGAGAAGTGGTTTTGTTGCACACTGTACATAAAGACATCTTAATTTCTGACGTATCAACCCTCTTCCTGCCTCCCTTTATGCCTCCTCCTCCTCTATGCCTTAGAGTGAAGCAATCGGCCCACAAGTGAGAGGCGTGTGCCAACCACTGGCTGTAAGCAAATGCGGTGATTGATGGGCCTACAGGGTCACTCTGAGCAGTCCCACCACAGCCCATCCCAGCTCCTGGCTCAACAGGGGATTTCCCAGTCAGCCTCGAGCAGTAAGTGCAAACAGCTCAGGAAGAGCAGGCAGGAACACAGAACTACGTATTTAAATAAACAGCAGCTCGGTGTTCATTGCAAAGACAGCGAGTGTCTCCCTGTCCGGGGCTGCGCAGCCCTGGGGATGATCCACACGGTCTTATACCAGCTAAGTGCAACTGGCTTGCACTAAGATTCTTGGAGGAATGGGCCAAAGAGCTCTCAGGATGAAGAGTGGTTCTTTTTCATTCATTTTAAAATAAAACAGGACTGGAAATAAGCCATGATTTCTGATTTTCCCCACAGCATTTTCCTGGAGAAGCTGGAAGCCCATGGCTTGTACTGGTGCACTTTTTGCTGGGTTAAAAACTGGCTGGATGGCTGGGCCCAGAGAGTGGTGGTGAACGGAGTTACATCCAGCTGGTGGCTGGTCACCGGTGGAGTTCTCCAGGGCTCACTGTTGGGGCCAGTCCTGTTTAACATCTTTATCAATGATGTGGAAGACGTGATCGAGTGCACCCTCAGCAAGTTCACAGACACCAAGCTGGGTGGGAGAGTTGATCTGCTGGAGGGCAGGACGGCTCTGCAGAGGGATCTGGACAGGCTGGATCCATGAGCCAAGGCCAAGTGTATGAGGCTCAACAAGGCCAAGTGCTGGGTCCTTCCTTTGGGTCACAACCACCCCATGCAGTGCTCCAGGCTGGGGCAGAGAGGCTGGGAAGCTGCCCAGTGGAAAAGGACCTGGAGGTGCTGGTCAAGAGTGGGCGAGCAAGAGCCAGCTGTGCCCAGGTGGGCAAGAAGGCCACGGGCATCCTGGCCTGGATCAGGAATAGTGTGGCAGCAGGCCCAGGGCAGGGATTGTTCCCCCTGTACTGGGCATTGGTGAGGCTGAACATTGAGTGCTGTGTCCAGTTCTGGGCCCTTCACTACAAGACAGACATTGAGGTGCTGGAGCATGCCCAGACAAGGACAATGAAGGTGGTGAAGGCTCTGGAGAGCACAAATCCTACGAGGAGCAGCTGAGGGAGCTGTGGGTGTTTAGCCTGGAGAAAAGGAGGCTCAGGGGAGACCTTATCACTCTCTACAACTCCCTGAAAGGAGGTTGTAGCCAGGTGGGGGTTAGTCTCTTTCCCCAGGCAACCACTGTCAGGATGAGAGGAAATGGCCTCAAGTTCCACCAGGGGAGGTTCAGTTTGAACATCAGGGAGAATTTCCTCACTGAAAGGGTGGTTAGGGATCAGAACAGGCTTCTCAGGGAACTGGTGAAGTCACTATCACTGGAGCTGTTCAAGAAATGACTGGATATGGCACTAAGTGCTGTGGTTTAGTTGGCATGGAGGTGCTTGGTGAAAGGTTGGACTTGGTGATCTTGGAGGTCTTTTCCAGCCTCAATGATTCCTCATGATTAGTCTTCATGATTACAGTGGTTCCCTAAGAGGGGGTGAGCTGTCCAGTCACAGAGCTGTTAACCTGTTGATCAGTGCAGGACACTAGCAGGCCAATCGGAAAAGGTGGTGATGTCATTGTTCCCTGCTGACATGTTTTAATGGAAAATAGACCTTTTCTAATGAGCTTAATAGTTTTTTCATGAGGGAGTTATGGCGGTGAAATAGATTTATAAGTGAATATGACGTGCTACCAATATTTGGCTTAAAGTGTCATAAAATCCATATTAAATGGACTAAAAGTGGCTAAATTAGACATTTCAAAGTGGTTTTTGTATCAAGAAAGCATCAGTGAACAGCCATATGTTGACTTGGTTTGTGGTCAGTGTTATTCAAACTGTCTTAGTGATTAGCAGGAAATGTTTAAGAGGCTGTTAATCAAAATGGATGAGGAGACAGAGATTCGGGAAATTGGAAGGAAAGTTACTCAAATAATAGATTTTCCTGTGGTCTGATGGCCATGAAGAAAGAACAATAGCCATGCAAAAAACAAACAAAACCCAAACCACCACACCAAAAAGCAACACTTATTTCATTAGCAAATCCAAGCCAGGAGAGGAAAAAACCCATCCATTTGGGCTGAACAAAATTCTTCCTTTGATACAAGCTGAAATATTTTCTTCTGGGTAGTAACAGGACAAGTAGGCAGCCCAAAACCTTGAAAAATACAACTCCCACCAGCCCCTCAGAATGATGAGGAAATTCCAAGCCCTTAGAAATGACAAAAGGCCACTGATGTTGTAGGTGCACATGTAAGTAGGAAACAACTGAGAGCATGGGAAAATTGGATGGATTGCATGTTTGGTTGTATGAACTGCTTGAAGCTGGAGCTAAGGAAGGTTCCAAATGAACGTGCTAACGTGAGCAGAGCATCATTTCAGAGAAGAGCAGGCTCATCAAGAAACCACGACAGCAAACTAAAGCTGCTTTGCCTTTAAGAGTTCAATTCTGCCTTGTGCATGCAAAGCAGAAAGTGGACTGGGTCAGCCTGGAGGTACATCCATGCACTTGAGAAAGTTTCCGTGTGAGCAGCAAATTACCCATATTGCAGAATGGTGACTCATCGCTCCCATCAGGGCTAATCTGGGAGGAGACGGCCGCTCCTCAGGCCGCCTCTGGGGGCTGCTTTCGAGAGCCATGGCTGTGGTCATGCATGAAGGCAGACAGTGCATTGCAGAGCCATGGGAAAGGACAATTCTCTCAGATTCTGCTGTGGGACAGTGTTTCTGGGAAGCCCAGCGCTGGCTGGGGGACCCTATGGGGACAAGCGTGGCCTCACCGTGTGTCTCGCAGGGAGGTCAAGCCACAGTCAGTGCCCTGGGACAGGAAATGTGGCTGCATGAAGTGTCAGGCACAGACAAGTGCCAAGTCCATTCGTCCAAGCTCAGGCCCAAATGGTCCTTCCAGGGTTCTCTGCTCCCAGCTCATTAGCTGTAATTCACTGAAACCACATACCTGTGTGGGTAAGATCCAGCCCTGAGTGCTGGAAGGAAACCTACCTGCTATCAGGTGTACTGGAGAAAAAATCAGTGGTGGGTGGTTGCACTAAGGGGTTTTGTGCAAAGAGTGCTTGGGGCTGTGGGGGAAGCAAATCAAGGAGTTCAGCAGTCCAGGTCCTCTTCCCACAGCAGGGCTCAGCACTGGGGCCACTCACCGGGGCAGAAATGTCACCAGAGAGAGCTGCTTGTGCAGGGCTTCTGCAGCCTGGAGCCTTGGGGACCAATGCCACCCCAGTTGGTGCTTCTCAGTTGTGTGGGAGCTGCTCCAGTTCCTCACAAATGCTGCCAGACATGTACTGGATGTTGATGCCCATGGGAAAGATGTGTAGTGCCCTGCCCAGTGTCCCCCCATGCACCCAGGCATTTGCTTGCCTGGTCCCAAGGTGCCTGGCTGGCTCTGTGAGATGCAAGTGAAGAGGAACAAGAGTGGGTCACAGCCCCTGCAAGGCAGGCTGGGGAAGGCAGCCGTGACAGGAGAGGCCCTGGCCCAGCAGCCCATCCTTACAGCTCCCGTGTCATGCCCTCCCGGTTTCCAGTGACGCAAAGCAGCAACATGTTCCTCACGCGCTCCCATCCCACAGCACGCTGCTCTGGGGTGGGAAGGGAAGGGGCTGGGGTGGGAGGGCAACAGCCTGTGGTAGCTCAGTTCTGGGCAATGACCACGGAAGCAGCAGCGGTCCTCGTGTGCCCTACCTCCTCCCACGGGCTGCCTCTCAGCTGCGTCGGAGCCAGGGAACACATCCCACACGCACTCGTGTACGGGGTGAGCACACGTGTGTGACGTTGTTCTGTGGCAGTGGTGGGAGGGAAAGCTCCCATTCAGAGCCTTGTCTTCCAGCTGCTCGGGAGGCAGCAGGGATGAGGCGGGGGGGGGCGAGGGATGCCACGGTGGGTACCACAGACGTTTATGATCCTGCTGGCTCCTGTGAGCCCCTGGGTACCTCCAAAGCACTGCATGGCTGAGGGATGGCCCAGCCCCACCCCCAGCCCTGCATCCCAGCCCATCCTCACCGCTGATTTCTCTATGAGCAGGTGAAGCAAGCCAGGGATGACGTGCCAGGCATAAAACGTGGCATGAGCTGCTGCTTCACTGACTGGCAGGGAGGAGGAAGAGATTTTGGTCTTGAGCACAGCACAGTCTGTACCGTGGGAGAAGAGGCCTGCCTAAGATGGTGAGAGATGGAAGGGGGTACTTTAAACTGGAGACCAGCTGGAGTAGCTGAAAGGATATTAAACTGCAACAGCTGGGAAACACAGCTTAGAGGAGAAGCAGTGCACGAGCCCAAACTCCTCTCATGAGGGCCAGGCTGAACCAGACAGTGCTAATGAACTGCAAAAAGGGAAATTTCAACTGCAGCACTTCTAGGAGTCTGCATGCCCAGTCCAGGGAGGATGGTCTTAATTGCAAAAGCTCTTTAGGCTGGCTGTTGTGATGGCAGTGTCAGAAATTCCTGATTACAGCCTGCTCACATGGAAATTGGGGAATGCAGAAAGTGACCTGATGTTGACAGCACAAGAGTCTGAGTGTCATTAGAGACACGCAGCAAACGTGCTTGCAATCCACAGAGAAGTGTGACATTCCTAAATCTGGCTATACAACAATTTCCAGACAAACTGCAGAATTTTTGTGTTCTGCACAGAAGTTCCTTGCCCTAGCAAGCAGCCTTTGGGACCTGCCTGAGCCAGAGCTCTGACCTTGCCAGAGAGAGGGGCTTGACTGCTTGATTGTGTCAGCCAGCTGAGCTCTTGAATTGCTTGAATGAAAATGCTGCATTTGACACATAACCAGCAGTAAAATTGCACACATTTGATATTCAAATTAAATGAATTAGATATTTAGTAAATAATTAGTTACGTTTTTTCCTGTTGGCTATGTTCTGCCCTTTGACTTCTCCCCAAACAGAAGACACCAGAGATCTTTGGTACCAACTCTGCCAGTGCTCAGTTGCTTCCTATGGATCCACCCAAAAGCTGTCAACTCACTGACACTAAAAGGATGAGGGCATTCACTCAGTTAGTTTTACACTCCCTGAGCTGGAGCTGATTTTTAGTCAAACAGGGCAGGACTTGCAGGCACATTGCCTCAGATTTGGCAGCAGGACAGTCACACTCCTAGAAAAGTATTTTGCAGTTAATTAGAGCATTGCTCTTCAGCACAATTAATGATCTGGGAGGATGTAGTATGCCAAGGCAGGTAAGCTCATCTGGGATTTGGACTCTCTGTGCTGCTGGCTGTAGGCTCTAGAGACACAGGAGGGAAAAGCTCATCCTGCAACTTGTGCAGATTGTGGACAAAGTACTGAAAGGTTTCTGGGAGAGGGGCTGCAGCAGTGGGTAGTGTGGGCGGGCAGCCTGCTGCTAATCAGTAGCTCCTTTATTTCACAGCGGGAGCAGGACTTGAAACGCGGCAGCCCATATGCACGTCCGTCTGCCCAAAGCCTTCCCCCTTTGATAATGATTGTACAGGCTGTGCTGAGCTGCAACTTGATAAATATCAGCCAATTCTCTCTCTCCAGAGGGGCAATTGCCTTTTGCACCATCCAAGGGCTGAGGACAAGGGGCGTAGCTGAAGTCATTCTGTTCTCCTTGGGACTACAGCAGAGCCAGGGCAGTGCAGGCACCCCCACAGGTGTCTCATGGGTTCATTCTTTAGCACAAAGTACCCTCAGAACTGCTTCAAAGACTTTTCTGGGAAGGCACAGTTAAGCCTTTTATTTTAATTAAGAATCTTTCCTTGGGGATACCAGAGTCCCAAGGTCTGGCTTTTGATTTTGCAAATGCAAATGGAGAAGGTGTTGCAGTGATACCTATATCTAAGGCAGATGAGTTGCCAACCCCCTAAATTCCTTTTTTCCACGCATGTACGTGAGCTATCCTCAAATCATGTCTGTTCCAAGACATGCATATTTTATATTCCAAAAGTGATTTCACCCCGCTGAGCTTTTGTTACAGCCTCACCAAAAATATATATTCACATGACTCTAGAATAAAACAGGAAAGTCTCATCTGCCTGGGTAGTTCCCTGCTGAATTTACGTTCTTCTTTCCTTAAGAGCTCTATTTTCTGCATTTGTTGGGATTACGGTAACCTTTTCTGTTTAAAATTCTTGTCCCTTTCTTGATCCAGGTTACTTTAAATAGAAGAGGAAAGGAAATTAACAGAGGAACCAACAAAGCTCAGCTCACTTCTCAGAATTGATTCTCTGACCTTTTTTACTATCTGTGTCCCCCCCCGAAAACCTGCTTTTCATCTGCACCATTCCAAGCTCCTGCAACAGAGGAAGTCCTCGAAGCTTTTTCAGCCCTTTTAAAAGAATCCACCTCTGCAGCCAGACACAGAGCTTCATTTCGGGTAAGGTTTTCAATCTCTCTCACCCTTTTGTCTGGGTTTATACGTCACCCTCTTCCTCTTGGGTGGGCAAAAAGGGGACGGGTGCTGCTGCTGTGCTGACTCCTGACTGGGTCACCCAGTGCTGCTGGGCTGTCTGGGCTAGGCTATAAAACAGAGCCAAGGCAGCGCAGCTGGCTCACAGACCAGACTGAATTCTGCAGCCGGCGCAGACCCGTACGCAGCCTCTGCCGCCTCCTGCGTTGTTGTTTTTCCTGGAATACTGATCCGACCTCGGGAGCAAGATGTGCAAGGGACTCGCTGCGCTGCCAGCCACTTGCTTAAAAAGGTACTGTTTATTTCTGAGCATCTGGTAATGGTCTTATTAGCCCGGAGACACGCCGATGCATTGCGCTTTGTGTCCGAGGCAGGAGGACAGATTTGGCTCTGATTATTTTGTAAGATTAGATACAAATGATTGCTTAGAGGCTTTGGGGTTTTTTTTAGCTAGAAGCAGAATTGCAGAAAGATTTCGTCCTGAGGTGTGGGAACTCTAAGCTGTCTTCCTTCCCATTGTCAAAACCAGCAGCTTTTAGCATAGCGTTATTTTGATATTCCTGTCAGCTGCTTCTGCTGCAATCTTTGCACCCCTTTTCTCCTTTGACTCCTCTCTCTGCTGAATTTTTTTTTATTATTTTGAGGGGGAAGCAAGGCAGAGAGCATAAAAATTAAGGATTATCCCCCGAAATGCATTTCAAGTGCAGAAACCCAGCGTGGAAGGACCAGAGACCCGTCTGCCAGCAGGCAGGGATGCGGCACCAGGGGTCAGCCTGAGTTCCCTGGGTGATGGTGAGGGGCCAGGTCAGGCTGTACCCCAGTGCACAGCACTGTGAGGCTGGTGTGGGGCTCATCACACCCCTATTGTGTGGTGCCAGTCAGGATGGGCTGAGCTGTAGCCCTGCCATGAGTGCAGGATCTGACTGCACCCCGGTGTATGGGATCAGCAGAGCAGCACCTGCACAGCCCCAAATGTGCCCTCAGCAGCATGGCCTGCCCCATAGCCCAGCATGAGGGGTCTCTATGCCTGCACAAGCCCTCCTTGAGGGGTGTTGCTCCTTTCAGGTGCTCTAGGTCCTGGAGACCCCCAGGAGGGAGGCGTAATGCTCCCTTCTCATCCAGCCCATCCAAACTTGTGCAGGTCTCTGATGGTGCAGCGCTGCCTTTCTGGCCACTCATGCCTCCAGCAGCACTCCTGAGGCTGCTTCCCAGCAGCTGTGCAAGGGGTTGGGCAAATACGAACAGAGACTCAGCTGGCTCCCATCTGGAGGATAAAATTTCCTGCTCATGGTTAGATTTGAAAACAAGTGCTGAAAATGCAACAGAAAAGTGTTGACACTTCCCATTTGCAGGAACATTTGATGGGGATTAAAAAGAAAAAAGAACATCTGAAAAAATGCAAGGAAAAATAATTCACGTTTTTTAACTGCCTCTGTCCAGGATTCCTAACAAAATCCCTCTCTCCCAGAAATCTGTGGGACTCACTGCAAGCAGCAGTGTCTTGTTTCCTCCTGCTGCCACCCTCCTGCAGAATTGAGCAGTCTCTTCTCCTGGCAAGGAGCATGAGAGTGCCAGGCAGCCCAGAGTCCCCATGTGTGCCTGGGCAGAGCCTGGATGTTGGTGTTGGCCACAGGCACCCTGCTCTAAGGCAGCTGTGAGTTCCCTTTGCTCTCCCCGAGTGCTGGAGCTGTTAAGGAAGCATTTCTGAGGCAAGCAGTGAGATAAGGTATGGCCAGAACTCCTGACAGGGTGCTATGGCTGGAGCAGAGAGCAGTGCTGGAAGGCTGAGCAGCTACCAGAGCTCAGCCCGTGGCATAGCCTCTTGCTCTTTTCCAGGCTCAGATCTGAGGAGAAGGAGGAGAATTTCCTGCTTTACTCTGTCATTGCACCTTGGGGCAGACCAGGGCTGGCGTCCCTGAGCAAACAGGAATGATTTACCCACCCCTCATTCTTAAACTGGAAGGGATCCCAGAGAGGCACCAAGGCCAATATCAGCTGCATATCTAGAAGCTGCTGTGAGGAAGTGATTGTCCTGAGCACACTAGAAGGTGGAACAAAATTAAAGATGAATCTTCAGAGGAACTTGCTGTGAAGCAAGGGAGTAGCTTGCAGTCAGAGTGGGCTGGTTGCGGTGAAGATCTTGGCTCACCCCCTGATCTCACCCCACAGTCTTGCTCCAAACCATTGACTTCTGCCCTTTCCTCTGTGTCATGGGCTTGGTGGGGTGGCCTGGCACGGCCCTGCTGCTCCTGGAGCTGGGTGACAAGGTGGGGAAATGGCAAGGGCTGCAGGAAAGGATTAGTAAGGGTATAAGAACCACACATTGGCAGCTGGGCAACTCAGCTCAAGGAGAGGTGACACACAGCACAGTGATGATTTTCTATCACAATGTTTTAACCGTAAACAGTAGGAAAGCAGCAGCTTCTCCCCCTTTGCTACCTGCTTCCAGGCTGATGACCTTCTTCGCAAGAAGCTGTTGAACATGAAAAATTACTTCTTTGACATTGTTGTATTTGTTTAGAAACAAAAATGTGCATTATGCAATGAGTGAAAAATCAGCACTGGAGTCACTCTCAGTGACCTGCATTTGTGTCACTGAGTAATGCTGGAGGAGCCTGTGCACTGAGGAGGCTGCAGAGGCAGTGCAATGCATTGTCTTCATCTCCTTGATTTTTTTCTTCCAGTGCCAAAGACATGAAGCACCGCCTGGGCTTCTTGCTGCAGAAGTCAGATTCCTGTGACTACAGCTCTTCCCAGGGCAAGAAGGAGAAGATATCTTCAAGCCAGAGGTAAGAGCAGATGCAGTCACGTAGTTAATACCAGACTGGCTGCAGCATGTTTACTCCTTCACCAAACTGGACTCTACTAACACCACCACTACTGCTTCCCAGCTCCTCCTGGACACCTGTGCTTAAATCTAGTGTGGCAATAGCACTCAGGTGTTGATAGTCCTGTCAGCTGACTGTCAACACCTGTGGGCTTCAATTTCCACAAAGAATGCTGAACTAGAAGTCCCTTCCTGCCACCACTTCTGTGATTAAATAGGAATGTGCACAGGGGAGGGAAGTCTCCTGCGCAGGGGAATGACTCCATCCCAGACCCTGTGCAACTGGACACATTGCAGAATCAGCATCACTGCCTCTTGGAGCTGGATTTTTGCAATGGTCCACACAGCTGCACAGAGGTGTTGGCACAGAAAACAGCCAGCAGCCTGTCAGGGCGTCACTGCTCTCCCCGAGGTGCAAGGAGATGGTGTTCTCTCCAAAGAGGACCCCAAAAGCCAAGGTTTGCTCCTGGAAAAGATGAATCCTAGGACGTTCTAGTATGGTGGGGAAATGAATGCAGGATGTGCTCCCCATGTGTTTTTAGTTCCCACATTCTTTTCTCTTCCACATAGCTACTGTTCCCCTGACAGGTTAAAGGAATCAGCCCTTTGGAGTTCACTGATATGACCTCTAAGAGTGATTCCAGGTCTGTGCTCCAGCAAGAGATGCAGCCAAGCACAAATAAATATAAATTCCACAGCAATTTTTCCAGGAAAATTCCTTTCTCACCCGTGGCTGGTGATGAGGATTGCAAACCAAAATTTCTGTATATTAGATCTGGGATCCCTGTGGGTATCTGTAAAACAAGCTGATATTTCATTCTCAGCCTCTTGTGTATGCTCTTACAACAGTCAGGGAAAAAGATTTTTCTAGTGGTGCTGGGAAACAAACCAAATTTGTCCCTTCTGTTTTCTCTTTAACTCATCCCCATGTTTCCATTGTCTCCTTTTAGGCTTAGCCAGGAGGAAGTCAGAAAATGGGCAGACTCTTTGGAAAATTTGATCCATCATGACAGTAAGTGAAGAGGGCTCTTACGCTGCCTGTAGAGCATGTGTGCTGCAAGAAGTGCTGAGAGGGGACATGGGACATTATCTTGTGTCTCTCAGGGACACACAGGAGCTTTTTCACCCTCTGGGAGGGGTGGGGAAGGGGCCTCTTGCTCAGATCCAAGGCAAGGATCAATCCCAATGCATCATGAGTGTGGTTTTGCCCTAGTGCTGAGCTGTCTCTTTTGTGAAGGCAACTGGTTTAGCCCTTGTGCAAGGGGAGTGCAAGACCGGGACACACAGTTAATGTGGGTTAAACAAGAACCAAAAAGTGGAGATATTGTTTGCAGCTGAGCCCATGGGAGACTTTGTCTTCCCATCAGTTGTGGGCTACACTGATGTCCTTGAGGTTTCCTTCACATTGTTCCCATGGCCTGAGACTCTGTGGAGCGTGCTGGCTGTCTCCTCGAGGCCTCCTGGGAACACATGAGTTGCTTGTGTTCCCCTGGCAGGGACACTGAAGGTCACAGTGGGGGAACAGGCAGCTGGGGTCCCACGTGTGACACCCCCGTGAGGCCTGTCTGAATTCCAGCCTCCCTCAGCATGCATGAGCTGTCCCCACTGCCAGCCCCAGGGAAGCTCTTTATTCAGCTCTGGGAAGGAGAACCCACAATCACTGCTTGCCGGGATTCGGGGATGACTGTCCAGGGACCAACATTCATACCTGACCTGGTTTTCCCCTAAACAATCCATAGGAGGACTGGCTGCTTTCCGTGCTTTTCTCAAATCTGAGTACAGTGAGGAAAACATCGAGTTCTGGGTTAGTTGTGAGGAGTACAAGAAGACCAAGTCACCAGCCAAGCTCAGCCCCAAGGCCAGGAAGATCTATGATGAGTTCATCTCAGTGCAGGCCACAAAAGAGGTACGTGCACAGCACATTCCTTGGGCAAAGGCACCACCCTGAATTCTGCACCAGCAGCACAGGTAAGCAGAGATCAGTAGTTTCCCAAGAGATGAAGGCTTCTGCTTCTCTGCTAGTTAGCAAGGACAGGGTGGTTTTTTAATTGATTTTGTATTAAACTTGGATAGAAAGAAAGTGTGTTTAGCTACAAGCACATGGCTATGCCATGTACACACTCAAATGGGAGAAGCCCAAGAGGCCTATGATTCCCAGTGTTCCAGCTGCTCCCATGCAGTTTGAGTTTCCTGGCTGGCTGCATCCCAGAGGGATGTGTGTCAGTCTCCCCTGGCAGTTCTGGTAGCAAGGATCACTGGTATCCAGCTGCACAGGTTCTGATGAGGCTACAGGGTGTCCAACAGCCATTTCAGACAACTGCTCACCAAGCACATATGGTAGAGGCACACTTGGATTTTCCCTTTCCTACGCCACTTCTGGGACAGGTTCTACTTACACTGTCCCTTTGGCCTACAGGTGAACTTGGATTCGTGCACACGAGAGAAGACAAGCCACAATATGCTGGAGCCTACACTGTCCTGCTTTGATGAGGCTCAGAGAAAAATATTCACCCTCATGGAAAAGGATTCTTACCGCCGGTTCCTCAAGTCCCCTTACTACCTGGACTTGGTCAGCCCACCTGGTGCTGGCTGTGGGCCCGAAAACTGCAAAAGAAACCACATTCACACCTTAGACTGCAACTCCAACATCATCTCTCAGTGCGCCTGAACCTGCAGCAAGGCAGGGGCGGGGTGGGCTCTCACAAGAATATACGGCAGCAAAAGCATTCATTGGCATGAAGCAACAGAGCTGTCTCCAATAGCTGTCTAATGTCCCAGTTGTATCCCATGTCATGCAACAGCCAGCATTCGTAACCCAATCCAGGCTCAGTTTGTGTAGCAAACCCTCCTCTGACTCGGTCGGTGTAGGAGCGCTGGGGTCTGTGTCTGACAGGAGAGCTGGGGGCAGTCACTGCAGGCGTGCTGGGGCTCTGCCGAGCCCTGCGAGCCCAGGATGGTGCTGGGGAGCTCGAGCTCAGCCCTGGCTCTGCCCACGGAGGGACCAGACTGGCGAGGTCACCGTGAGATACCCAGCAAGGTGCAGGGCAAAGAGGAAGCTGAGGGAAGCACTGGGGACTGTGATCTCCCCTTTCTAATCTGCAAAAGCTTAGGTGAGAAGGACTGGCTCTGGTCCTTAGCTGTTCACAGCTCCCAAATGTCTAGGCTGTCAGGAATGTTTGCTCAGAGCTCAGGCTGTGCTGCATTGCAGTATCAGGCACAGGAAGAGCTCCTACTCTTTCTTGAAGGGAGACCAAAACTTTTCGAACAGCCTCCCTCAATCATCACAGCCACAATTGCAGGGAAGCTCAGCCTCCCTCAGTCATCACAGGGAAGCTGTTCCCTCTGGCCACTGCTCCCTCTGTAGCACCATGTTTATGCTGGCCAAAGATCTTTCCTAGGGCTGTGCAGAGCTGTCACTTTGGGGGAGGCTCATTATTTCCTATATTATTAATTGTGACCTTCATGCTCCCAGGTTAAGTACGCCAGCGGAGCAGAACAGAAACCTGTTCCTTCTCTCCCAGACTGACAGGTGTATATTCCTAACTCTGGGAGTGCCATTTGGATTCAGGTTTGCCTGTCCTGGCTTGTAAGGCGCAGTTTATGAGGGAATAGGACCACAACATCTGGGGAGGAAAGGCCCTGCTTGGGAATACTTGAAAATGTTGGAGTCTTTGTGGTGTTATTTATGTATTTCAGTAGTAGCATGGCTCACTTTTCCTGAAGATGGTAGGAGGAATGTGTCTGTCTCATTACTGCTCCAGGGCTTTGCCAGAAGGCAGCTTACTTTTTAATTGCTGTGGTTAGACACGGCCCTTGCTGTGGGCTTCAGCACTGACCTGCAGCTGGAAGCACAGGAGGTGGCTGCAGGACTTGCTGCCCTGGGCTGCAGCACCAGGTATCTCACTGTCTCCCAGCCCTTGGTCTCTCCCTCATTAGATATTGCTGCTCTGGCAACTGTGTATTCTGTGCTCTGCATCCCAGTCCAGACAACAGCTCTCACACCGGGGTTTTGGCATGGCAGGAGGAGGCTGTGGCTCTCCAGGCCCATAGAGAAACTTCTTTTTTAACATGTGCTTTATTTTGTATTTATTCAATGTACTAATACCTATCACCATGCATGTTCAGCTAAGAGATGGAGAGGCTTGCTAAAGTGCTGAACATAGCCAAGCATGTGGCTATGTTTTATTTTCCCCTGGTACTGGGAACTCTTGATTACTATTGAAAAACTGTATCAATATTTAAATAATGATGAATGCATTCTAAATAAAAATGTTTGTGTTAGTCCCTTCTAAAATGCCATTATGCGAACCAAAGGAAATGCATGGAGATCCAACTCATTGGACAAGGTTGCTCTAAAAAGTTATGTTACAAGTGGCTTCACTCAGAGATTGTTTTTTAAGTCACAGAAAGGTGAAACAGCTGCTGAAACAACACCAATTACATCCTTCAGACACCTTCAACACTGTGAGCCTGGGGGCTGTGGGGCTTTTGTGGGTCTATGCCTTGCCAGACCATCAGCTCAGCATGGGGATCACCCATCCTTGCCAAGGATCTGGGGTGAGTGTGAGTACTCCCTTGACAGCTCTGGAGTGGGGGACATCAAGGAGCCCCTCCTTGCTGCAGATTCTTTCCAACACCGAGCTCCAGAGCAGAACATATTTTATCTCAAAGCTGAGCCTGTCCCTGGGCTGAGCCCTGTGAGTGTAGAGAGCAGGGACAGCCCTTGCTCAGCCCCTGTGGTACCACAGCTACTGCTGCTGGAGCATGAGCTGGCCCTGGGAGCCACAGCCTGAGGCAGCAGTGGGACTGGGGGTGCCTGTGCTACACTTTTGGAGTGTGTCCTCTGGATCAGCTCCCTGGGGTGATTCCCTTTCCAGTTTGCTGAGAAACCACTGCATCATTGCAGCAGAAGTTCTCAGAGGCTTTTGGTCTTGCCAGGGCTTTTGGGCACAAGTTTTGGGAGTGTCCTGTAGTGGGTATGAAAACACTGCACCTTCAGTGCGAAGAGACAAAATGACCAGTCCATTGAAACAGTAGCAGAAATACATGTTTATGTGTAGATTACTGAGTGGTACATGAATATGGGTTAACACAACTCCTCGGTGCACACCAGCACCTCACATCTTCCCCACATGAAGATCTCTGGTGGAAATCCCATGGAGAACTTCAGACTGAAAACCTGCAGCTCACGGGTGTGAGGGGCTGATGCGCCCTCCTGACCTTGCTCCAGCCCTTGGCCACAGTGTGCAGCACCCTCCATGGAGTGACCAAGGCCTGAGGGGAGCCTGGACGAGCTCTGGGACACCCTCAGCCACTGGGCTTTGGCAGTCCCCAAGGCTGGAACTGGGCAGCATTGGCAGAGTCCAGCCTCAAGCCCCCAGGGCAAGAGCTGGGTGGTTCACCCTGTGACTGATGAGGTGCGAGGCTGCGGGTCGCTGAAGGCACCATAAAACACACAGTAAACCATCCCCGGGTGTTCATCTGAGGTGTTCAGCTGCAGGGAGCCCTTTTCCACATGTGCCTATGGCAGGGAGTGGGCGCCAGGGTGGCGTGGAGGCAGTGCCTAGTGCCCCGTGCCCCTGGCTGCAGCGTGCGGTTGCCTTGCCCCACGGCAGAGATTGGGGTCCCTCGGGGAGCACGAGACCTGCCTCCTGCAGCAGCCCAGGTGCCAGGATGGCACACAGCAGCCACAGGCACAGGGTGATTCCAGAGGATGTTTTGGAAGATGCACTTCTGTGTTTGCTAAGGTGGATGGCCAAGGTTTCCCCCAACAGGGTCTGGGACCACGCTAAACCCATGCACCCTCATCTCTCTGATGGACCCCAAGCGCCACATCCAGAAACTCTGGGTTTTGGCTCTCTGCCTCTCAGAGGATCCAGATGCCCATGTTACCAGTATGTATACATGTGTATGTGTATATATGACTCCAGGAATACAGATGTACATGTTGTGTATATATAGTGCTATATATGCCAAATTTCACGAGAGCTAGAGTGATAAAATACATGAAATATTTCCTACCAGAATATGATGGTTGGCATCAGCCCAGGAGTAAATACCTCTGGGCCTGTGGAAAGCTGGGCCATGGGGTTGGTACAGGTGTTACCACCTTTCCAGGCAAGCCTGCCAAATGACCCTTCTACACAAACACAACTTCCCAAGAGCTCCAAAATGCTTCAGTGGCCACATTTTATGGCCACCCAGTAGATCACTGGCAGCCCCCAAAGTAGACTTCCAGCATTTTAGCAGAAATTGAGCCAGGGAGGGATTTCCAACAGAGCTGTTTCATCTCTCCTGAGCCCAGCCTGCACCTTTCTTTTCCACACATACATACCTAGACACCTTCTCCCTGCCCCACGTGTCGCTGCTGCAGCAGTGACGTCTCAGGGTTTGATGGTGCGTAGCAAGACAGCCTCCAGCAACATCCCGACCTTATGGCGGTGGTGGTGGCAGCATTTAACTGTGAAACATGTGAGGGAATCTGGAAATAGCTGCCAAAGGATTAAGCAGAAATGAAAGATCCAGGTCTTTCTGCAGGGAAGCCTGTTCAGTTTTGCATTTCTGAGTCACGCTGTAAATGGGGAGCTTGAACATGCTGAACCTACTTGTATTGACACCAGTTTATGGAGATGTTGGGAGGGTGCAGGGAGCATGTACAGGCAGAGGTGGGGGGAGCACCCTGCAGCAGAGGGGCTGGCCAAGCCCCCCATCCCACACCCAGCCCTGCTTCTACCTCCCTCTATTGCCCACCTGAACGGTGGGCACTGCTGGGGGGTCCTGTGCCCTTTTGATGGGACCCTCCTGCTGCTCATGGGCTCCCTTGGGCTCTTTAGGGCCACCCAAGCCACCCTCTGCATTCACCCCAGGGGAATGCCTGTGAGCATCACCCCTGCTGCTCCAGCACCAACTTTCCCAGGCCTTTTGCTCCAGAGCTTAAAAAAAAGAGTCACGTTTGTGACTGCCTCCATCCTTCCCCTGCCTCCCTGCTCCTGCATGGAAAACACAGCCCATTTCCTGAAGCTCAGGATGTATTTTTCTTCATTGCCATAGTGACAACATGTAAATATTTGGGGCTGGTGGGGTTTTGATCAGATTTTGAAAGTCTTGAAGAGGCTGGCAAATCCGTTGTTTATGTTACTGCATTTTGCATGGAGCCCCATGACTTGCAGAGAGGCTGAGCAGCCTGGGGAAGGGGGCTGGTCTGGGATGCCTGTGGGCAGCATGGCCATGGATATTTTGCTGGCACCTGTCAGGTTGCAAGCCATGACCCTGTGGATGATGCGCCAGGAAACCAACAGGGGGATGAACCATCCAGGCCCCGTGGAGCAGGGGTTTGTCACATTTCCCTCAAGGCTGGAATGAGACCCTGGCTGCTTTTCATGTACGCCCTTGCCCCATCCTCAGGTGTGATTTATTCTGCTAGCAGAGGGCTGTCTTTGAACTATTAGAAAACAGCTGGTCCTTTTAGAGACAGCCTGTGGAAACACATGTCCTGGGCAGATAGTAGGAGACAGGAGAGAGAGATGCAGGCTACACAAACTCAGCAGAGTCTGCACTCTGTTCTAGAAGCCAGGGAGTTATTTTTCATGTTTCCAATAATGGGTTTGAGTTTGCGTTTGGTTTTTTGGGTTTGTTTTTTTCAAATTGGATGTGAACAGCTGGAATTTCAGCTTTCTTTCCCCCCAGCATGACTTTGATCCCTCCTGTGCTCGACGCCCCTCTGTTGGGTTTGTGTAGAAGTATTGCTTTGGCGTGCCTATTGAAGAGAGAAGCGACTGGAGCAGGAGAGCCCTGCGGCAGCCCCTGGAGCTGCCATCCCAGCACGCTGTGAGGGCTGCAACCAGCACTGGGATGGGGCGTGGGATGTGCACTGGGAGCTCAGGGCATCACACAAAGGTTGGAGCGAGCAGGAGTTCTGGGTTGCTAAACAGTCCCAGTGTTTTGGACCAGCAGGTCTCGTTTTATCCTCTTTTTTTGTGTTTAGAGTGAAGCAAACAGGCTGGCTCCAGGTGGAGCCGCTGGGGAAGCAGTGCCACAGGCTCGCTCTGCTCACCCCTGGTGCCAGCCAGGCGCACCCTGCGGCACCTGGTTCTGCCGTACAGCGGTCCCTGCCATCCTTGTCACAGTGCCATCCTTGCTGTACGGTGTCACTGCTGTCCCTGCCGTGCCCCCGTCCCTGGACAGCTGTCCCTGTGCCTGCTGACTGGCTGCTTTCTGAAGACAAGGTGATGCCAATCAGGCAGTGGACGTGCCTCACCTGCCCCTTGGCCAGGGAGGGGAGCACCTGCAGGGTACCTGGGCAGTGTCAGCAGCGCCTGGGAAGTTGGGAGGAGGGAGCGAGCCTGGGCCAAACAAGCAGTATGGGCAACACTGGGAGAAAAATTGTCATGTTCTAAGGAGTCCTAAGAAGGCAGAGCTGGCACCTCAGAGCCTCCAGCTAGTGCCAAGCTCTGCAGCACCAGGGATGCACCAGCTGGCCAAGTAGCTCCTGGTCACTGCAGAGCTGGGGCTGCTCCCTCACCCTTCTGGGTCCCAGCTCCAGGGAGTTTCTGCAAATTGGTCTTTTGTGGGAGAGGAAAGTGATGGTGAGAGAGGAAACACCAGGATGTTTGACAGTCCAAAGCATGGGGGGAGGTGTTTAGCAACACCCCTGGGTGCTCTTCTAGGGTGGTACTGAGAAAGCAAAGCGGCTGCAGGAGAAGGGGCAGTGGGGACACCTCGCACAGCCCTGCTGCATTGCTACTTGATTAACTCATGATAAAACTCCGACCGCACAAATCTGGGCAGGGAGTCTTTTTCCATCAGGGCAAAGATCCTCTTCTGGGCCATGTCAAAGCTGGTTGGTGATGGCTCCACCAGGTTCTTCATGGTCACAGCCTTGGTGAAGTGGTCGATGTTCACCTGTGATGGGAGTGTAAGAGGGGTGGGAGCCTGCCTTTGGAGGGCTGAGTGATGGCATCTGCCCTTGCCTGCTGTGTCCCACCAACAGTCACACAAAGGGTGAGGGGAGGGACTGAAGCAGGTTCATTTCTCTGGAAGAATTATTGGTGGCAAAGCTGTCAGGATGAGCTCTGTCCTGCTGCAAAGCTAACTTGGGTAGGAGGATTACTGTACCTTGTCATCCCTTATGATTAATGTCACACCTCTGTGGGGGTGGGGGGGACAGGGAGGTGTTGGGGGTCTCAGTGGCTAGAGACAGCCCAGCAGAGGCTGAGCGTGCAAACAGGGGCTCCACAGCTGTGAAGGATGAGAGTGCAGCACGTGGGGATGGGGCTGCCCCTTGACAAGGCTCCAAGTCCCTCAACCATGGCACGAAGTGCCCTGCAGCCACCACTCTCCTTTGGGATGGAGGCTGGCAGGGCAGCAGCCTCATACCTCCCAGTACCATCTCCTGCCCCATGGCCACTGACCTCCTTGGGTGCCTCAGTCTGGATGAACTCCTCATAGATCTTTTTGGCCTTCTCTGCCATCTTCACAGGGGACTTGGTTTTCTTGTAGTCCTCGCAGGCTGCCCAGAACTCAGCGTTCTCCTCACTGAACTCGGAGCGCAGGAAGCTGCGGAAGCTGGCGAGCCCATCTGGGGGGCAAGGAGGGGTGAGCCCTCACTGAGCGCTGGTGGTGCAAGGGGGGCCAAGCCCTCACTGAGCACCCCAGGGGACATGGAAAGAGGGGAGGTGACCAACCACAGGGCAACGTGAACTTACAGGGGTTCTGCAGGAGTTTCTCCAAGGAATCGCGCCACTGCAGAGCCTCCTCCGGAGATGGCCTGAGGAGAGTAAAGAAAGCTCAGGTAGTCCATGATTACCCCATAGCCCTAGTCTGGGCTCCAGGTTTCTAAATAATCCCTTTAAAACCGGGGAGAAATGGAGTAACAAGTTGCAGAGACTTTCAGAGCGGAGGCAATGGTCTGGGGATGGAATGGGGATGCTGCTGCATCACAGCACAGATGCCCTTCTCCTGGGGACAGCCAAGCTCCAGGGAGGGTGAGGATGGGGTGGGGAGGGCGAATCTCCCGTGCTAGAGCAGAGATGCGGCTGGCCTGCACAGCGAGTCCCCTCTGCAGCCACAGGTCCCCTCCTCACCCCAGCGCCCATACACGGGAGGGCAGCACAGGGGCTCTGCAGGCGGCTGGGAAGTATCCCTGTGTTTTCCTGCTGGGCTGGGGAAAGATGCTCCCCGCTGGCGGGGGCCACAGGGGCTTGGTCATTCCGGCCCCGTGCTGCTGGGGCCGGGGTCAGCGCCCTCCACTCACTCCCACAGCCCGCCCGCCCCGTTCCCACGCCCTGCGGCGGGCGGGGTCACCGGCCTCGGCACCCTTCCCACTGGAATCCTCCAGTGTTTTCCATCTGCACGGTTTTCCACTTTTTTTTTTTTTTAAATATATTTTTTCAGTGTAATATTTGCAGTAAGACTAAAGAGTTTGGGGGGTTTGTTTGTGGTTTTTTTGTTGTTTTATTTAAGCCCCGAGGAGTTTGACCATGCTGCCCTGGGCTCACAGGTCCTTCCCTGCATCCCTGCCAGTGTTGGCTGGAGGGCAAGGGAAGGCCCCCTGCTCGGCACTGAGCGCTGGGCTGGCTGTGGACCATCTCCACTCCCGGCAGGCCGTGCTGCCCTCTCTTGTTCTGCTGCTGCAGGGGCCACACATGGGGGCTGTAACCCCCTGGGTGAGCAGAGCATCCCTGGGGCTGGGGAAGGAGCATAGGCAGAACAGCCTGTCCAGGTCCTGGCGGCCCAGGAGCTTCAGCAGTGGGTCTGGGGGAAGCGCAGGCACTGCCCC
>NW_008237239.1:2479160-2492046 GCF_000691975.1 Corvus brachyrhynchos | reverse complement strand
AGGCCTGCTCAGGGTGGAGGCCAGCCCTCACTTGTTACCAAACCACCAGCACCCAACAGCAGGGACCACGACAGGGGGTTCTTATCCTTCACTTTCTGGACCTCGAATTGCATTTGCACTTCAAGGATCAAAGCTCTCCCTGCCTCCATGTTCCTGTCAGGTGACTTCTCACCCCAGTGAGGAGGAGCATCACTGCAGCAACCTAACACAATCCAGATTTCCTGGAAACCACCAAATTCACTTTCCCATTATCTGAATATCCCAGGGATGATATTAACTGCGAGTGAGATGCTGACAGGTGAGTGATGCCAGGGCTGCGCAGCGATGCAGCGTAGGAGAAAACAACTCCTCCAGACAGCAGGGAGTGCAGATGTTCTCCGGCTTTCTGCGGGGATGGCTGATGGAGACAAATGTGTCTCTGTCACAGAGGCATCTGGGGCATGGCAGCAATGGAGTGAGGACCACACAATCCATCGGGCTCTGCCAGCCCTGCTTGGCACGGGCAGCTCTCGCCAGGCAGCGCTGTGGCTGGCAGGCACTGTGCTGGCAAATGTCCCCCTGCATATCACCCCCGCACCCTGGATTAGCAGGCAAAATAATTAATGTTTCATATGCTTTAAATAATGTTGATAAGCCAATATTATACACCAGCCCAGTGCTGGAGAGCAGTGGTCAAGCCAAAGGCCATAAGGTGAGGAGATGCCATCATCACAGAGCTGCCCAGAGCCAGGCATTGTGCCATGAGGTTGTGCACCCAGCTCAGGGACACGCTGCCACCCCAAAGCCAGATGGCTGTGAAGGCTGGCACCTCTGGGCTAAGGCAGGTGACTCAGAGAAGTCCAAGTGCCATATGCCTCTGGGAAAACCTTTATCGAATAACACGAAATCTCATCAAAAGAAAATTGAGTTTCCATGGGAAATCTAGTTTCCATAGAGCTGTATTGCCTGACATGTCTCATGCTGCCCTGACATAACTTCCTGAGCCTGCACCTAGCAGGCAGGTCATGAGGAGCATGCCACGAGCTGCCTGCCATGTAGAGCCTGCTGTGCTAGGCCACAGCAGGGCTTCAGCTCCTCTGCATCCCAAAAGGGCTTGTATCCACCCCACTGGCTGGGCACAGGTACTATTGCAGCCCAGCCCAGTGCAGTACTCACTTCTGGGCCTTGGGTGGCTTCTCCGGCTTCTCAGGGTAAGGGATGATGAAGTCAATGGTCGAGTCAGGCTTCTGGAGCAGTGTGCCCAGCTTCGTCTTGATCTCCTTGGCCCTGCAGCAGGGGAGGAGCAGAGACAGGTCAGGCAGAGGAACGGGGCAGTGGGACACTCACAGTCCCTGCCCTGCACCCACTGTAATTAACTCCAGATGAACAAATGGACCCTGATGCTGTAAAGGCTGTGCCTGTCTGCGGCGTTTCAAAACAGGCGCTGCGCATTAGCGGCAGCTCTTGATCTTGATCTCCTCGCTCTGTCCCCATCTGTGGCCAGTATAATTGTATCAGCAGAGCTGTCAGGCTGCTCTGGGGCTGAATTAGGGACATGTGTGCAGCACTCAGTCTCTATTGAGATGAGCTTGAAGCAGTGCTGGTGAGGAGGAGAAGGAGCCGCCTTTGGAGAAGAGGCTGTGTGGGTGCTGTGCTGGGTGTTGCCTGCCTCACGGTCCCAACCCACACTGTGCCCACCAGCCCCACACTGCTGACAGCACTCAGAGGCTTATAGGTATAGATACATAGCATGCTTATCAGTAATAGATAAGTCTTATATCTGCAATGGTCAGGGTCCCATAAACAGGCACCTCCTGGGTGCTGCCTTCTCTGGGCAGAGGGGGAAGAAAGGTTTCAGGAGCTGAAGACTGTCAAAGGCTGAGTGCCAGTTCCCATTGCACCGAGGCCACACTCCAGACCTGCATTTGGAGGATGCAGAGAAAAGGCAGGTCCTGAGGCTTGACATCAGGCCCAGATGTCTCCCAAAACATTCCCTTTCATGCAATACAATTTATTAATTAGGTCCTGAGCATCCAAAACTGCTGAGGAGGCTCCCCTCTGCTGCAGCTCAAGGGTGGTAGCAAGAGCAAGCTGAGCTTTTGCAGGGAACACTCAGGTGTGCTGCATGAGGCTGAAGAAATAAAGGGCTGAAAACAGACCCCCCCAAACCCCATCTTTGCAGGACAGGACTTTTCTCTGGAACAGCAACACTTGGTGGCTTCCAGGTCATCTTGCTGGCACAGGAGATGAGGGAGAGGGGACAGACTGCTCCTCACAGGCCGACTGGGCTGAGCTTTCGGCATGGCTGGCAAAGCTGGACTGCAGCTCCCTGTCTTCAGGGCTCCCTGCAATTTTCCTCTCTGCTGTTTATTTTCACAAGCTCTCTGGGGATATCACTCCCTTGCTATGTCTGCTATTTCATTTCAATTCCTTTGATTTTTTTCCCTCCTTGTAAAACTCTCTCTCTGTGTTTTGGTTTCCACCCGCCAGTCCCCATGGCTGACATTTGGAGACCTGGTGCAGGGTGTCTGCTCTGCTCCCTGCCAGCTGCCCCCCACTTCTGCTGCAGAAACCTACCTCTGACCAGATACCCTTGCATGGATGTGGGCAGCAGGACCAGCCAGAGAGAGCAGCCCAGCCTGGGGCTGCACAGACCGCCCACCATGGGTGTAGGGCATGGGGCAGCGCACACCCAGAAACCCAACTGTTCACAGACAACATCAGCAGCCACTGGGACAGTTTCGATTGCTGGTACTTCTGAGAAAACTTGAACCTTGGAAAGCCCAGGACCTCAGGAAAAGGGTGACAAGGTTGCCATGCTCCCACACTGAGGTGTCTGGGACAGGGATCCTGCCCTTCGTCTCGCTGTAAGTAAATACGTGAAATGCAGATAAGCGCTCAGAGCCAGAGCTGGCTCCTGATGTCCTGGGGCTGGCTCTCCGGCATGCCTCAGCTGCCCCTTGGCACCCCGCTGGCCAGCACTGCTATACTGGGACCCCCTGGCATGGCCCTGACCCGTGGGGATGGCACCGCTGCAGAGATGGGGAGCAGGTGAAGTGGGCAGGAACTGCAGCCCTGTTAGCACCAAAGCAGTGGGTGGATGCAGTGGGTGCCACGGGAAAGCTGAGGGGACAGGACGGCCTCTCCCTTGGCTCTGCTTTCCCATTCATCTGGGCTTGTGGCCAGAGGTTCCTGTGGGGAAGGGGACACATGGGCCCAGGGAGCATTTCTCAGGAGGGGCTGAGCAGAAATGCTGGGTGCCACCTTGTCCCACTCCTTGCCACGGCTCAGAGCTCAGGAGGGACGAGTGGGGATGTTGCCATGGTCAAGCCACAGCCAGTGCCAGGTGCTGTGCAGCAGGGACAGTCTCTTCCAAGCAACTGGGCCATGTGTCACATCATAGGGATTCATCTGGCAGGAGCAGGGGGGAAGAGCAAGGGGGCTGTCCACCTCTGAAGCAAGGACAGTGGATACCAGCAGTTCCCGAGCAGGCAGAGGGATAACACAAGCTGTGCTGGGAGCAGGGGCACCAAGAGTCAAACATAGCCCATGATGACCCAAGGAGGTGGGAATACAGGACCAGGGCTCTGCTGCTGTCTGAGCAGCACCTGAGGAGCCCTTGCCCTGGTGTGGATGAGGCCAAGACATGCACAAGGTCTGGATGCAATTGAAGGTGACTTCACACAACAAGTGCTCAGACCCGGTTCAAAATCTTGCTCTCTGACTCCCATCCTCAGACAGTGACTTATGGCCAACAGCTGTCAGCCTCCAAGGGCACTGAGGCCCTGAGCAGCCCCAGCTGAGCCCCACACCCTGCACACAGCTGAGCGGGGCTTCATTTAAGCCCAGCCCCTCCCTCAAGTTGTGCTGGACCTGTCTCGCAGCTCCACTGCCTGCTGCTCCCAACGGGACACTTCGGGTGGCCCCATCCTGTGGTGCTATCAATGGACCATCAGTGGGTGCCCACCCTGCTGGAGCCCTGCAGGTGTGGGGAAAGCAGCAAGAGCTTCCCCCCTGCACCAGAGCAATTCCCTGGCAGTGGGACCTTCATGAAATCTGTGAAGACAGCAGAGATAAGGACGGTTGTTAAAAGGAAGCAAGGAAGGACAGGAGCAGGCTGAAAGCCTGCAGGCTGAGGGAGGGAAGGGCTATTTAAAGACACCATCCTGGCGTCCTCCAGGAGATGGATTACAAGCTTTCAAGCAAGGCTTCAGGGAAGGCTAAACAACAGGGGAAAAAAAAGCAGCTGTAGACAAAAAAGGCATCTTTTAAAAAAATCCCTAGCTATGGTTGAGTGAGAAAAAGCAAGAGGACTGTAAACGGTGGAAGGTTAACTGTGAGAACATGTGGGAGCAAGCCAAGAAAAAGTCTGAGAAATAGCTTCCAAGAAGCATTAATAGAAAATATGGGCTCTGTCAAACATACCAAGAGCAAGAAGGGCTGCTGGGGAGGGCCAGGAGAGACTCCAGCTTTAAAACCAAAACAAAAATAGAAGCTCAAAGGAGTTTAAAGCCATAGCTGAAAGCTAAAGGTGATGCTGTGCCCAAGGGCAGGGAGGTACCAGAGGAAGTGCCCCTTGACAGGGAAAAAGGCTCCAGAGGGGATTTGAGGAGCCATAAAGCTGCAAGTGTGATGCTGTGTGGGCATGTCAGTGGCAGCTGTGTCAGACCCGTGGTGGACACATGGACAAATATGGTCTATTGGAGAGGAGTCAAGGCAGCTCTGGCCGTAGGAAGAGATTCCTTTCAACCTATCATGCCTCTCTGAAGAGGCTGGCAAACACGTGCTGTGGGGAGAGTCAGGGGGTACTAGCCCCTTGGGTGTGCAGGGGACCCTGGATGGGCTCTCCAGACCCCAGGCAGCTGCAGGAGGAAGGTCAGTTCATGGGTGACAGCGTGGGGATGGTGCTGGGGGAACGCAGGCTGGGACCGTGCTGTTCAACGTCACGGGCAGTGGGAGAAGGGGGCCAGCAGCTGAGCAGCAGATGTTGCAGCCCCTGGGTATGGCACTCGGGGACAAGTTGTGAGGAGCTGCAGGAGGGTCTCATGACCCTGGCAGGGAAGCAGCTGGAAAGCCTCGTAGAGCAATACAAGGTGAGCCACATGGGACAAATGCAGTCCTAATTCTGTGTCTCTAAGTGTAAGTGAAGCCTTCCAGAGTGAGGATTTGAGGGCATAGCATATGAAAACATCAGCACAGCAGCAGTGGGAGAAAATCTCTTTTAAGAAAGTTTTTTAGTATTAGAAAGTGTCAAAAGAGTGACAACAAGGGTGACAGAACAGAAATATGTGGACCAACCACAACTGGAAGAGCACTCTTGGCTGCCCGTGGCAAGGTGAGCACGGATTCATGAGGATGGCTGAAAGACAAGTTTCCAGCAAAGAAACTGTCACAGGCCTGTGCTCCTGTTCGTGCCTGTGATGAGAATTTGCCTTTTGGGCAAGCAGCATCAGCCCCCAATGGCACAATTTCGGCTGGAACTTCTCTGGAACTCCCCTCAGGGCAGTGAATTTCCCACTGTCACTCTCATCCAAAAACCAGTGCTAAGGCATTTGCAGGCATGAGGGAATCCTCATTGAGGGATTCCCTTGAGTCTTCTAAGTTTCCTCCTTAGGTGAAGCATCCAGTGCCCTACTGCTGCAGTGAGAACCCAGATGCCCTGCACCTCTGCTTCTCACTGGACCCCCTCCAAAGCCTGTGGGAGCAGAGGAGAGGGCAAGTTCCAATCAGCATGGAAATGGCCAGGGGCTGGAACCTGCCTGGGCTCCCAGGGGTTGAGAAGAGCCTCTGCCACCATCAGGTGCAGGTTTTGGGATGAGCACCAGGGTGGATAGGGCTGAAGATGAGGATGGGTCCCACAAGGGGGGCAGAGCTGGTGCTCTGCACAGAGGTGAGCCTCATGAGAGGGGCCAGGTCTGGCTATTCCATATGTGAGCAACATGCAGGCAATTAAAAGAGGATTTTGAGGCACTTTGGAGACAGGGCTGTTTTCACCTCAGAAAGGTGAAACCTGTCCTGCTTTTTTCTTCCTCTCCTCCCCCATGCTTTGCAGAAATTAAAAACTGAGGAAAAAGCACTCCTGCTCAGAACAGTGGAGGGGTGGGTTTGGAGCAGCCCAAACTCACCCAGCAGATAGATTGCCAGGGCAGAGTGGGGAGTTTGGGGCTGAATCAGCACTCATCCCACCAAGCATCCCAGCCACTCGAAGCACCCACCGAGCCACCCCCAGCAAGCCTCCCTTCCCTCCCCATTCAGAGCTGGATAATCCCAGTCCCCGTAAGAGATGCCCATCACGGGATGTGCTGCAGGAAGAGCCCCTGTGCCCCCAGGCGCCCCGGCAGAGCCCTGCGGGGAGGCAGCCGCTGGCAGCCCGCACATCCCGGCCACTCTCACCTCTCCAGGCACGTGTGGGGCAGCGCTGCTAATCCTTTGCACATCTTGGCAGGCTGTAGTTTCCTCGGCCGTGAGAAGAGTGTGAGTGATGGCTAAAGCAGGCAGCAGAGGCTCCGTCTGCAGCCCAGCTCCCTCCCTCGTTCCTATATAGCGCCGGGAGCTGGACCCCCGCCAGCCCCGTATCCAATGCCGGCCGGCCTGCTGCAGCTGGCCCCGGCCCCGGCGGCTTCTGGATTTTGTTTTCTTCTCTCTAAGCTTACACAGGGGGAAAAAAAAGTGGATTTTCTGGGGTGAGGTCAGGTAATCAAATTGAAAGGGCAAAGCTGATGTTTGGGGGGGCTTCAGGAAGCCTACAGCATTTCTTTTAATGGTGTACCAGGCTCCAGCTCAGTATTTAGAAGAGCCAGGTAGAAATGCTTCATTCGAGCGAGATTTTTCCAGTGAAAAATAGTACTTTTAGAAAAATAAAAGTGCTTATGAGAAGTCTTGCTACTGATTCCAAGGCTGTGGCTGATGTCAAAACATCCACTGCCTCAACAGTGGTTATCGGCTGGTGGGTAACTGTGACTTTTGTTTCAGACCTTGGCTCCTGGGTGACTATGAAAAAGTGTGTGCCTTTTTTAACACTGGGAGCTGGGAATAGGGACTTTGCTCCCAACCTGGCTGTCCACACCCAGGTGCACTAACAACCATCATTTCCCTGACCAACTCCCCCTGCCCCCAACAC
Source organism: Corvus brachyrhynchos (assembly GCF_000691975.1). Lineage (NCBI taxonomy): Eukaryota > Metazoa > Chordata > Aves > Passeriformes > Corvidae > Corvus > Corvus brachyrhynchos. Next base: position 2,484,947 of record NW_008237239.1, on the reverse strand, counting down.
AGGGTTACATTTAAGCTCAGCCCTTGGCCCCTTTTCCCTTCTTGGGCTGTGTCAGAGCTGTGCCTGCCTGGCTCTGGCTCTGGCTCCTGGCTGGATTTTGGACCTGTTGTGGAATTATGCAGCAAGAGAGTACCTGCATTCAGGCACCTCAGGGCAGTCAGTGAAAGCTGGAAGTCTGCTGGAAACTGTGCCTCTCTGGAGAGCTTGGGCTGGCTTTGTACTGCTTTGTAGTGGAAACTGAATGAAAAAAAGTACAGCCTGCAATTTCAGAGGATGAGACATTCAGATGATAATGACTTGGACTGATTAGAGGCCCCAAGATGCACCCAGGCACAGGTACTAGGCCTGGGGTCTGGTGGGCTGCCCTTCCCACTGCTGGCATTGAGGTGCCCACCAGCCTCCCTTGTGTCTCACAGAGTAGAGAAGGGAACAGCAGCAGCCAGGGAGGATGGAGGTCCTTTGCTCTTCCAGGCTGCTCTCACTCTGCCTTGTTCCCAGAGGATTCAGAACGAGCTTCTCTTACAAGCTTGGAGGTGCCTCAATCCCAATCCCACCACAGAGCTCAGTGGCCCCATCTGCCAGCAGCTGGGGTGCAGCCCCTGGCCTCTGAAGGAACACAGCCTTGCAAACTCTGCGCCTTTGCTGGGCTGTGCCAGTGCCCTTGGGGCCAGAGCGTTCATCAGGGCCATGAATTTGATAGCAGGGATGTCACCAGGATGTCACCAAGATGTCACTGAGTGCCAGGTCAGTGCCAGCCAGCTCAGAGGATGCTTTGAAAAGCTCCTTTGAAGCGTGGTGCTGTTTGCAGGAGGCTTTGCCAGCTTTTCAGGCACCCCCTTCTCAGAGGGAAGCCAGTGGCAGCATGGGCTGGGCGAGAGGGCCTGGCCGTTCTCACGGCTCGGGGCTGGGAAGGACAGCAGAGCTATGGGACCTCCTGGGAAACCCCCACTGCTGAGCCATTGGGAATGCAGCTATCCTTTTATCATTAAGCTTCGGTAATAAAGTCAGCGTCAGAATCCCAGGGGGACTTGGGTCTGTGGGACCAGGTGGTTTGTGTGAATGCTGTCCAGCAGACTCTGAGCACCCTTCCATGCTCTCCTCCCAGCTGCAGCCAGGGCTGCGTGCCCTTGGAAGGCAGAGAGCCCCGCCAGGCATGCCAAGGACACGGCTCCATCTCTGCAGACCTCCTGCTTCTCAGAGGGACCTGGAGCTTTGCCCAGTGAGACCCTCTGGAGGGACGGGGTCTGTTCCCTACAGGCTTTTATCTCCTTTACCTCCTTCAGCCCTAGGTGGGCAAATCCCCTCTGCTGTAGTTCAGGGACTGATGCTCTAAAATCTCTTCTAAAGCTCTGGGGTGGGGGTTTAAGGAGTGCAAAGAGCAAATTGGGGAACTGAGCTCCAAAATGTGTGAGGAAACTCCGTGCGGGAGGGTGATAAGGAAGTTGTACTGTGTGCTGCGATTGAAACTGTGCATTTTAACACAGATTCGTCTGAAACACTGAAAAAGAAACTGCCACCACTGAGCAGAAACAAGGGTTACACAGAAGTAGTTTTCATTTTCCACAGACCTTTGTCCAGCAAGAAATGTTTGTTTTGTGTGTTTCAAGGCTTTAGGCTTTGGAGTGCTAAGAAAATATTTCCAATAAGAAACTACACAGACCTTCCTTTTCTTCCCACGACAGCTTAATTTCTTTAAGAGCCCTTCTGGGAGAGCTTTTTGGAGATCTGAGTGCACTCTGAGGAGCAGATTGTCTTGTGTACACAATGGCTGGTTTCCTCCAAGAGTGCTCCAGGCTTGTGCTTTGCAACTGCCCCCTCAAAAGCCGCGTGGAATCTCCCATTACACCCGATTTATCCTGGGCCCTGTTATTTCCAGACTTTATTACCCTTTCTAGCAACGTGCCTCTTACAGAAGGCAGCCTAACCGCTTTGCAGTTTCCTGGTTCCCACTGGAACTTTTTAAGAACTAGCATCGTATTTAACAGTGCTGACCTTTTGGTAAAGGGATCGCTGCAATTCTCACCCAGGAGAGTATTTGGCAGTTCATCTGAGTGCTCCTTCTGGCAGACTTTTAACCACGTGTTCTAAAAACGGGGTTAAAAATATCTTTTTTTGCCCTGCATGCTTTGGGACAGTCATTCAAATATGTGTCCCTGAAGGAATGATGGTAGTGTGAGCTCCCTAGCAGCAAAGGGCAATGCAAGTAACTCACCGAGACTTTCTGCAATGGCTCTTTCCTTCCTATAGAGCCTGGTCACATCCTGTCCTTGAGCCTCCCTGGACAACTTTCTGCTTCTCACAAAGCCATAATTCATGTTTATGCCTTTAGGATGCTTTCCTCATGTCTTCTGTGGCTTGTCTCTCACCTGTAACTTTCCAGAGCTTGAATTCTTTTTTTTTTTATTCTCATCTCAATTTTCACTTCTTTTAAGGTCTTACCATTTCAGCACTCATTTCCACTCCCTTGTATAACCACACGCCCTTTTTAAAAAAATCTCTGAGCGTTGAGCACACCATGCCTGTGTAACCCAGTGCTGCAGGTGTGACCAGCCTTTGTGCGCCTCACACTTATGTGATGCTGACTAGCCTACCTCTCAGTTCCCTTTGGGCATTAAATACTACTCTAAAGGTATTGTTTTGCTCTCACTGGGACAGTCTTACCAGCAGCTGTGGCTCTGTGGCCCCTCTGAACTGAGCCCCACACGTGGCTGAGGAGTTGTCTAGGTGCAGGCTTCACACCATCTTGCTGCCTCCACCAACCTTCTGAGGTCCAACCAGATGACTGAAATGCTTGTGTAGAAGGAGATGAGATCCAGGCTCCCTCCATTTGCCACATCCAAGTCAGTGACACAGGAGCCATGGGTGAGGTCAGAGAAAATCCTGGAAAGCAGTGTTACCCGGAGCACTGGGACTCTGGCCAGTAGGGAATTTGGGAGTCACGTATGTTCTGTATCCCATCTGTGAAGCCACCAAGTTCCTCGACCCCAAGCACAAGGCCTGAGAACAGCCGGGGCCGCGCCTGGGACACTGCACTGCTCCTCGTGCCTGCTCCATGCCCACAGAAGGAACCTGCTCCCCTTCTGGCACCTGGGCAGGAGCAAGCCCCCTCCAAGGTGTGCACAGGGCTGGCCTCATCTTTTTCACATGCAGAGCACTCCCGGGAACACGGGGCTGGGCTCAGGCTCATTTGTGCCCGGAAGGAAAGCCCAGAGGGACAGGCGTTTGCAAGTCAATGCAAGTATTTTCATGGTGTTTATGTGACTACAGGTACCAAGTGGCAGCCCACGTGTGAACAGCAGCGTCCCCAGAGCAGTCCCTCAGCACCCTGGGCAGATGAGGACAGGAGTGTTTGCAGAGACCTGCTGCAGGCAGAGGCACCACTCCCAGCGCCTCAGCAGCTGCGGCTAGGCATCCAGCAGCTCTGCTTATCCAAGCAGCACTGGTGCCACCGTGTGCTCTGTGAGGTACAGCCTCCACACAGGCAGCTGTGCCTTGTCTCTGCTTTCCTGTGTCTGTCACCTGCCTGCAAGCATTCCCTGAAGTGACACAATCTGAGCAGACGAGGCTGGGTTGTTGATGCGCAGGTGACAGACATTATTTCAACACAAAGCCGGCACAACCAGATCAGTCATAGGGTTTTATTCAAGGCCTGGATTACACCATCTTTACCCATATTAGTGTTACAGACCCACGCAGCAGAGCACATTGTATGTCAGCAGCCAGCACCTGCATTTTTGATCCCTTGACAGAATCAGCCACAGTGCAAAAAAGTGCATATACCTCTGGCTCCACGCTAGCCATGCAAGCACCCCACGCCTCTCCAAGCACGCATCCATCCTCAGCCCAAAGAGCACCTGAATGGTGACTCAAGCTCCTGCCTGCCATCCCTTTTGCTCTATGTGCCCTGCTGTGGCACTGCCTTTCCCAGCTCGTGGATGGCCCCGTTCTCCAGCACCTTCACCTTCTCCTCGCCTGGCTGCAGCACACAGGCCACCATAGCCCTGGCCACCGTTTCCACAGGCACCGAGTAAGCGGTCGGGAAGACCCGAGCCACAACACCCAAGAACTGCTGGGCTATCCACTCCGTGGGCCGGGACTCCTGGCGCTTGCACAGCAGCACCCTGCAGGGCAAGGAGGTAAGGTGGGTCAGCTTGAAACAATCCCTGGGGGAAAGCTAGAGACTTGCACAGAATTCTCCAGCAGCACCAAGGCCCAGACCAGCTCCCAAAATCCACATGGGCTTGGGGGCTTTGGCAGGGTCATGAAACGTGACAGAGCTGAGCCCTTGGACACTAAACTCCTTTCCCCACTGTGCTGCCAAAAGCAGAATGCCAGTTCTACTAGGCAGCGAGAGCACAGTACAGCTGAAAGGTCACAGGTGAGTGTTCCCTCTGCAGAAGGTCAAGGTCCATCTGGAGTTAAGCTCTGACCTATGTGCCCCAACCTGTGCTTTCAGCCCAAGCCTCCTGTCCGTGCATGGCACACGGCACCAGCATTGGGATGGGCCATGGGACACCTCAGAGCTTGTTCCCTGCAGCACTGGGAAGCAGTCTGCTCATCCATGAGCTGCATTTGCAGCTGGTGGCATTCTCCACTCCCCTCCCCAGCCCTGCCCTCATGGATCCTTTCTCTTCCTCCATCTCCCAGCCTGCTGCCCTGCCAACCCTCCACCCAAGCCCTGTGCCCTCCCTCCTCCACCACTACTCACGCTGGCCGGAGAATGGTACAGCGATCAAAACCAACAGCCTGGACCAGGTTCTCCACTTCTCCCTGTCAGAGCAGCCAGGCAGGATGAAAGGAGACAAGGATGACTGCAAGCACCATCCTTGCAACCCCATGAAAGGGCAGGAGAGAGCTTCTGAGCCGTGGGCAGGATGGCACTAACGCCAATGCGAAGCTGGAACAGGCCAGGGAGGGATCAGCTCTCCAGGCCAGGCAGCCGGGGTGAGTGCCCACGGCGGACACAGACCGTAGGTCAGCAGCGCACCCTTGCAACCATCACGCTAAACTGCAACAGGCTGCTCCGGAGAGCATCTGGAGTCAGCATCCAGCCTGGGGATGGATCCACCCGGCACAAGATGCTGGCAAGGCAGCTGTGAGTCCAGCAGGTGGTGGGAGCTGCAGCACACAACGTACGGGGAAAAAAGCTTTTGCGACAGATATGGTCCTACCTGGGGAGCCTGTGGGCTTTCCATCACAGGATAGTTCGTGTCTCACCTGAACACAGCCCTGAGCGTCCCCACATAGCTATGAAGCCATCGCAGCTTGAGGCTGGGGAGCTGGGGTTGGGGTAGAGACCTCAGCAGGTCTTTCTGGGGTTTGAGGAGGGAGACAGCTGCTGCATGCAGGTGTCGTGCTGCTTCAGAAGAAGCCAGTTGCATAGCTGTCCAGCCAGCCCCTTCCCTTGTCCCGCAGCACCAGGAGGACCCCCAGAGCCATTTGCATCTCAAGACCTCAGCTCCTGCTTCCTTCCCGAGCATCCCAGCATCCTGTGATTCCTGCAGAACACCAGGATCCCACCCCAGCTGCCCCCTCACCTTCACGCGGAGGTAGAGGAAGCGGCTCTGCGCGTTTGCCCCCCGGGAGGACTGCAGGACAAAGTGTTTGCAGCCCCCTGCCCGCGCCAGCTCTGCTGCCTGCGCCACGTAATCCCGGTCCACACGGACAAAGCCGTCCTGCGAGGGGAGAGGAGGGTCAGTGAGGCAGGGAGCGGGCGGGCAGGGGAGGGGACAAGCGGGACCCCTACTCTCCCGGGGACAGGGGAGGCCCCCCTCACTGCGCCAGCCT
>NW_008237239.1:2460727-2478112 GCF_000691975.1 Corvus brachyrhynchos | reverse complement strand
CCCGGCGGCTCCTCTCCAAACCCTACTGGGTTCAGTGTGTGCTGCCGACGGGGGTGCCCGGCAGCTGTGTCCCGTGGGCAGGAGGTGGGTCACCCCTGCGCCGGGCAGCCTTGCAGTGACTCCAGCGTGAAGCAGTCACTGGTGCATGAGCAGCAAGGGCATGAAGCCCACTTCCTAGGCAACTCTCGCTGAGCAGGTCCTGGGGTGTGCTGGCAAGTACAGACCCCTGCTCCGGGTGCCTGCCTGTGCGTTGTCCCTCTTGACAGGGACGATGCCCATCATCACCGGGCTGGTCCAGGTCCCACCAGGACATGGCTCTGGAGTAGACATGTGGGTACCCCGCGGCTCTGCACAGCCACTCCCGTGGTTAGCATCCAGGGGCCCCGCGGCACCTCGATCCCGTTTGTCCTGATTCCTGGGGAGGGAGGTGCAGAGGCCTGAATGGCTGCTGTCGGGATCAGCCAGGAGGTTTTCCAGCCTGGTGTGTCTGTCAAGTGCTCTCCTTTGGCCGAGGGCTGAGGATGAATCCCAGGTGCACGTGCCGTTTGCGAGGCAGGACGCGCGTCATGACTGTCCCCGGGTTAATGGCTGGCATCCCGCTCTACCTGCCAGTGTGCCGCCGGCACCCACGGCCGCGCGGCCTGTCCATCGGGCTCTGCTCCGCAGCCACAGGCAAACCCAGGTGGGTGAACGAGGGGGAGGATGGGACGTACCAGGGCTCGGGGGTACTGGGACGAATGCTTGAGAGTGGGAGGGGAAGCGTACAGTTCGACAGAAGTACCAGCAGCAACGTATATGGCCCATGTGGTATGTTAATAGGGTATGGTATGCTCTAGGGTTTCATGGCATGGGGGAGATGCCACTGGGGAGGGTAGGATCGGGATGCATGGGAGCCATGTTCCCACCGCTCATGGTCTGCTTCTCCTCCACGGCAGGGCTCCGGGGGGCCAGGCAGGTGCCGGAGTGCCCGCTCTCCCGGTGGCATGGAGACATGGTCCCGGCGCAGCGCTGCCTTCGACTGCGTACCCCAGCCAGCAGCCTGCTGCCCCGACTGGATGGCGGAGCTCCCCGACGCCCTACCCCTCTCCCGCCTCTCCATCCCTGGCACCCACGACTCCCTCAGCCTGTTCGGCGGCCGGCGCCTGCGGTGCCAGAGCTGGGGCCTGGAGGCCCAGCTGGCGGCCGGCATCCGCTTCCTGGATGTGCGCTGCAAGCTATCGCGGGGTGAGCTCCGCATCTACCACCTCTGCACCTTCCAGCGGGCCAGCCTGCGCGGCGTCCTGCGCCGCACCCTGCGCTTCCTCCGCGCCCACCCCGGCGAGGCCGTGCTTATGCGCATCAAGGAGGAGCTGCCCATCTTCTCCCGGCCCGGCTTCGCTGCCCAGCTGCACCGCTGCCTGCTGGAGGAGGGACAGGGCTGTGTGTGGTGCCGGGAGGAGGTGCCAACCCTGGGCCAGGTGCGCGGGAAGATCGTGGTGCTGGAGGCGCTGGCGCGGGAGGTGCTGGGCATTCCCTACGAGCAGCTGAGCATCAGCGACGCCTGGAACGTGCTCTCACTGGAGCGCAAGTGGGCCCGGGTGCGGCGGCACCTGGAGAAGGCGGCCGGCGGAGACCCCGCTACCATGTACCTCACCTTCTGCTCCGGCAATGGGCTCTTCACCTGCCCCGAGGAGGTGGCCCGCTTTGTGAACCCCCGCTGCTGCCAGCACCTGCGGCGCCGGGGCGGCCAGCCCGTGCGCTGGGGGGTGGTCATCATGGACTTCCCTGGTGCAGGCCTTCTCCGGCTCATCGTGGACAGCAACGGCCCGCGGGCCAAAGGACGCGGCACAGCGGCCCCCGGCACCCCCACGGTACCGTGCCGGCACCCCCGCGGCAAAGGGGACGGACGCCGCAGCCGGCACAGCTCTGCTCGCTGCCCGCGCCGCCTGCCCTCGGGAAGGACGCTGCTCCCGGCCCCGCGCCTCAGCCGAAGGACGTCAGTGCCTGGAGGGCAAAAGCGGGCAAAAGCGGGTTTCTAGGTCTTGCAGAGCACCGGAAAGCCTTCGTGGGATAACGGTGTGACAGCCGCGGAGGCAGCAGAGGAGGGCCGGCTGTGGTCGGAGCCGGGCAGCCCGGGGAGCTGCGCCCTGCCCTGAGGAGCCAGGTACGGTGCCGGTGCGGGGCTGGGCCACCTGAGACCCCACAGCGCAGCAGGGGTGGGTGGGGATAGAACGTCCTACCTCACCTCCTGTCAAGCCAGTGAGTCCTCCCAAAATGCCTCTCTGCAAAACAGTCCTTTTCCTTTCAAGGGTAAATGAAAATAAAAAGAAGCTAGGAAAGCACTGCCTATGTTGCCTTGCCATTTCCTGTCAGAAAAGACCTTTTGGTTTTGCTGCTTAGATGTGAAGGAGCCTGTACCTCTCTGCCCATGGATAAAGCCCAGTTAGATTGGTGTCTGTGACCATCTTGCTCTTAAAGCAGAGCTGCAAAATGTCAGAGGAGTAAGAATTCTTTTCAAAAGTGACAACAAGTGGTTAGGAACGTCCTTCCCCTCCTTATTTTAGCTTTTGTTTGTTTCTTGCAGGGGCTTGCCCCAGAAGTCAAGACTCTTAGGGAGAGCCAAGTTCAGCAAGTGCCACCCACCCTGTGCATGGAGAGTTGTATGGCCCTGGAGTCACACACCCAGGGGATGCTGCACTGGGCAGAGCTCAGTAGTTTGTAACAGCAGAGGTAGCGTGGACAGGGCAGTTTGTAGATCCACAAAAGCAAAGTGGTTGAGGCATAAAAAAGACTTTAAAACACGTTGTGCCAGTGCCTGCCCTACCTGCAGATAATAAATCAGTAATCTAAATAGACAACACAATAGCTCATTGGAGCAGAAGGATAGCCAAGATGCCAGGGGAGAAATCATCACCCAGGAAGGTGCCTGCTGTATCACTGGCAGCAGCCAAGCTGGACCAGCTGTGTGCTGAAACAGGGAGGTGAGAAGGAGAGAGGAACTTTCAGAAGAGGAAACCTCAGCCCTGGCCTGCCAGGAGGTGAAGAATGTCCTCTAGGTTGCCTCTGTGTCGGGTGAAACACAGTGCCTCCTGGAGGGGATGCCCCAGGATTTCCTGGCCAGAGGAGAGGATGTCTTTTGCTGTGCAGGGGCTGCCCTTGGCTGGAGACACAGCTCCTAGTGCTGAGCATGTTCATCTGCTGCCCAGGGAGTGGAGCAAGTACACAGCGGGTGACAGACAGAGGAATCTGTCTCTGGGCTTGCTATGTGAGACGGGAGAAGGCTGAAATTTCTGCATTAAACCAGACGTGACAAAAACACTGGTTGATGTCCAGGGTGAGGGTGGCCTGCTCCATCAGCTGCCAGTGCCTCCTGTGCCTGGGTTGCCCCCACACCAAGCCAGTGTGACTGGTACCACTCTCCTGCTGAGAAGATGAGTTCCACTGGGGCAGGGCCAGGTGGGTCTGTGGCCTGTCCCAGCATTCCAGGGATGCACAGTGCCATGGAGAGCCCCGCAGGACACAAGCAGAGCAATCGCAGTTCCCAGGAGCTGTAGGCTGGGTGGTTTTGCTGTCACTTAGGGCAAGGACTGCCTGCCTGGCTGAAGAGCAGCCCCTGGACGTGGCACGTCCCTGCAGCTGCAGCCCAGCACCCCGTACCCACCCTGTGCCTCAGCTCACAGGCAGGGCAGAGGTGCTGCCTGGGATTCCCCGGGTGGGCAGAGTCACTTGTTTATGCCCTACCACTCAAGCAGTGAGATAATGTCAGTGTTATCTACGCCCCAAGCATCCTGTTTGGCAAACCCTTATCTGTGCCATGCCCATGTGGCTGCTGCTGGGTGCCAGGGAGCCGGCAGGCAGCACAGGCAGGGGTACTCAGTGAAATGGCTCTCCATCACCAGCTTGGCAGTGAAAGGCAGGAGGCAGAGAGCTGTCCTATAGCTGAGGTCATAGAAACATCTCTGAGAGGGTCTGGATGGGGTGGGCAGGAGTGATTTCCCAAAGCTACCCCGATAATTCATAGCCAGGTCTGTCCCAGTGCCACAAGGTCCCTGTGGGTGGGGGGTGCAGGGTACCTGTCCCTGGACTTCTGGTCCTGGCTAATTCTTGCAACTGTCTCAGTCTGTCCAAACCAGGGTGGCACTCAAACGCATCTCCCAGTGTCCAAACACTTTGAAATTGTGAGAAAGATTTTATCAGGTGCTGCCTGGGGCGGGGGTAGCAGCTGATAACAGGGTGGAGGAGGAGGCTCCGGCTGCTGGAGCTATGCACTGGGAGACTTGCCCAAGGGCACCCGCAGCTCAGGGACACCCTTTGGGTCAAGCACTTCCTGGGGACCTGTGGTGGGAGGGGATCTCCTGCCCGCGCTCAGGAGATGCCTCTAAAGCCTCAGGGAGAGCCGCCCGTGCCCCCAGGGAAGAATGGAGGAATGGCAGCAGCGGGGCTGTACCCAGGCGTGTGTGTCCTCGCCTGTACCACCGCACAGTCCTGACAGGGTGGGGTCGGGTGCCTCCTTGCTCCTGTGGGCTGCTGAGCCCTCCCCGGGGCGAGCGGGGCTCCCAGGAAGGTGCCCGCTGTATCGCCGGCAGCAGCCCGTGTCGGGGTGACTCGGTTCCTCTGCGGTCTGCGGGGACATTGCACAAGGAGGGGAACAGGCTGTGCCACCGTGGGGCGGGAGCTCTGCCATAAACAACGCACAGCCGTGCCCCTTCCCCAGAGGCAGAGCCTGGGCAGGGCTCTACGGCACAGAGAGCATCGCCCCGACTGTTGCTCAGCAGCGGGGCACAGCAAAGGAGGCACTTCTCCATTCCAGATGCCTGGGTCCAGAGGGACAGCGAGGAGGTGACACAGGAAAGTGTCTTTGTGCCTGCTCCCTTGAGCCCATGCTGAGCAAAGCCCTGGCTGGCAGCTTGTGCTGTGCCCTCGGAGGGGTGGCTGGGGGATAGGATGCACCATCCTGGCACCTGGGAAATCCCTGCACTACTCAGGCAGGGACAGGCACTTCCTTGGTGAGCAATCCAGCAGAAGCAGCTGCCCTGCAGCATCCTGAATCCCTTCCAGAGAAGCCAGCCTTGGAACCCACCTGAGATGTGAAAGGGTTCCTGGAGATTAACCAGCTCCTAGCAGAGCTGAATCGGGTCGTCTCTCCCTCCTAGCACGTGTACCTTTTCCCACTACATGCAAAGCAAGCCTCAGTATCCATCCTGCCATGTAGGATCCCCTCTCTGAGCCCAGGCATGGGGCACCTGCCCCCACAAAGAGCTTGAACTTGGTCATGTACTGGCTTTGCAGCAGCAACAGCCTCTGCATCTCAGCCACCTTGATTCATTTAAAGCAATAACAAAAACTATCTGTAGTTACAAAAATAAAGGTGGGGGTATTTTTCTTTTTACTGCTCTGCCCTACCGTGTTGGGTTTCTGCCCTACCATGTTGGGTTTGAGCAGAAGTGAAACTGGCAGGGGCACAGCGTGCTCTGCCCTGGGGCGGTGTACCCATGAACATCCCTCTGAGTCCCATCAGTCTCACCAGTAGAGAGGCAGCTCTCACCCTGACCAGGTTACCCTCAACATCTGGAGCTGCTCTCCTGCCCCAGCAGCTGCCCCTCAGCCTCTCTGCCTGCCTGGCTGCTTCTTCCCTTCCCGTAACTGACTGCTGTCCGCAGATGAGCTGCTAAACAGCAAGGGCTCCTGAATTACTGGATGTACAGACTCAGCAATTCCATAAAAATAGACAACTGCAGTAAAACATTTTTCAAGGAAGATATCCAGAGACAGGAAACAAGGTTCATTTATACTGGCCAATGATAAAGTAATTGTAGTGGGTTATGGCTCTTTGTGGGATGGGTTCCTCCTTTTGTCTAGAATGAGTCCTGGTGGAGCAGTATCAATTTCTCTGGAACTGGAAAATACAAGTAACCTGCATGGCTCTTGTTTGGCTTTAGCTGGAAGTGGGCAGAGTAATTTCTGCAGAAAACCTGGCCAAGGCAATTCTACTTACGAGCAGGACAGGGTAAGAAAAGATTTATTATGATTATAATGATTCAAGGGGCAGTGGACACAATTAGACATGTTCTTGAAACACTGGTGGAAATTCCTAACGGATGTTGTTAATAAGTAAGGGGGAAGTTCCTCTGGCATGTTCTTGGACCTTTCTCATAAAGACTTAAAGGTAAACACAGAAAAATACATTGTGTAAGTAACTGTTTATAAACGGTGTATGAAGATTCACAGCCAGAGCAAAAGGCCTGCATGCGAGGAGAGCATCTGGCACAGGAGCTGCGAGGCTGTGAGCCACACTCCCACTCACCCACGAGGGACCTCATCACCCCTCAGCCCTCCCCTGTCCTCCAACCACCAGTGTAGGCACTGCCACATGGACATGGTGAGTCAGAGAGTTCTCGGTGCTCTGGGCACTGCAGACTAGGGCTGGGCACTTCCTGGAGGGCCTTTTGCCACCTCCTGGGGTGCTCGGGCAAGCCTGGCTCATTGTGGGTCATCTCCTGTGGCTGTCATGTCCCCAGGGCAGCGTGGGGATGCACCAGCTCCCATGCCATGGGGCTGCTGCCGAGCTAGGTCCCATCAGGACCGTGGCCAGTGCTGACCCCACTGTTCCCCTCCGGCCCCGGGCTGAGAGGAGGGTTTTTCGGGGCTGGAGAGCTCTGTGGTGGGGGAGGGAGGGGTGTGGGGCAGGATGTGGGCTGGCAGCGGGGCTGGGATGGGAGGGGAAGAGGCCAGGGGCAGGGAGCGATGCGCTGCACGCTCGGAGGAAGCGTGAGCAGCACTGCCCACCGCGGGACAGCTGCCGCTGGCTGGGCACGGTGCGTCTGCGGCGCCGGCATGGTACGTCCCGCTCTTTTCCTTGGGGATGACTCAGGGTCTGCCTAGAAAAGGGGATTAGGGGAGCGCAGGGCTGTGGGCAGGCACTGACAGGAACCGGTGCCGCTGCTGGGGGCTGTGGGACACATAGCCTGTCCCAGAGACACTCTGCCCGAGCGACCCCAGGCTCACAGGAGACTGCCAGGGACACAGGGCACTGCTACTGCAGAGGCAGATGCCAGCCCTGGCTGGGCAGGAAGGGGCTCGGGGGGCACAGGACACGGCCTGGACTTAGGGGCTCCCCAGGAGTGAAGTGCATTGCTGGCAGTGTCTCCCCCACTGTCCAGCTGGGCTCTAGGCACAGCTCCCCCGAGTGCCTCACTGGAAGGGGCCCTTCCTGCAGCAGAGCCATACCTGGCTGGGAGCACCATGTGTGCCTGCGTGTGAGCTGCCACAAGCAATGTGCCCTTGTGTGTGCCAGGACTGCCTGGCAGCAGCGGGTGCATGTGTGAGCCCCTTGGGATGTGCATGCTCACGTCTCCCTCCCTGTCAGGGCTCTGCTGTGGGACTGCGGTCTGCTCGGAGGACACGGACTCTGGGCTCTCCTGGCATCTACCTGGGCATCGCTGCCATCGCATGGGGTAAGCCACCCACCACCCGCTCAGTAAGCCCAGTGTGACCCTGCTGCCAAGCAGTCTGCAGGTCTGGGGAACTGGAGAAAGGCAGCATTGTTATTTTGGGGGCTCATCAGTCACACCCCCCAGGGCTGGATCCTCCTGGCCTGAGAGGGGGTTGCCCCTGCTTGTGCCAGCTCCCTCCAGGCAGACCGTGCTCCCCCAGGGAGGGCCAGGCCATGCCTGGGGTCCCTGCAGGGTGTTTGGTTCCCCAAATGCAGCGTGGCAGCTGGGGCACTGTACTGTGAACCGGGGAAAGGCAGCTCTACCCCCTGCCTACAGCCACGCCCGTGCTGGGGACTGGGGCATGGACATAGGCACAGGACCCACAGGTGTAAGAGTTCAGAGCACAGCTGGGGCAGCATCAGGGAAAGTTAAAGCTGCTAACTAACATCAGGAGTATAGAAGCTAATTTGGCTCTGCTGCCTGTAGGATATTTCCTTCACGTACTGGCATCACACAGAGCAAAACCTACTGGTGCCTGCTCTGTCTCTGGCAATCCTCTGTGAGCTGAATTATTTTCCTAAGAACCTTAGTGAACGAGCTAAGGAATAGAAATGAGGCAAGTGCAGAAGTGTCAGGAGGAGGCTGAGATTTGGCTCTGAGAGGAAAACAAAAAGACAAAGGCACCTCAACTGCAGTGGGTGCTGAGCACTACCCTGGGAAGAGGTATCAAGGCTGCCAAGGGAGCCAAGGGGTCAAAACACAGGAAAACAGTGCCCACTTGGGGCTCAGCACCAGGTGGGGCAGCAAGAGGTAGCATAAGACAGGGCAGATGAGCTGTGCCATGGAGAGGGTGTTACTGGTGGAGCTGGAGGAAAGAGGCAGGAGAACACGTGGAGGATGGACATGGAGAAGATGGGCTTCTTTGTGTGAGGGTAGCAGGTGGCTGCCCTGAGCTGTGCTGGGGAGCAGCAAGGGCCAGGAGGAGGGTGGTGGGAGCTGAGAGTGGGGCAGGCTCCCAAAGGTGCCCTGAGTTCCTGTCCTGCAGCCCCCAATTCCTGAAAGGTAAGGAGGGAACCACATTTTCCTCAGCTTCAGTTCTGTTGAACAAAGAGAAGAGTTTGCTCTTTCACAGGGAAAACCAGACAAATTATGGGAAATTACTTAGGAAAATGTATAATAATGGACCAAACAACAGTCCTAATTAGACTTTAGAAGACCTGTATTTGCATCTAATCTGCAATGCCCAGATCTTTGTCTGCATAACCGCAGGGTGATAGTGCTCTCCTGAGATACAGGGTAAGCCAGGCTGGTTGTTTGGAGCAGACTTTGATCCCCATTTCACTTTCTGCACAGATGGAGACACGATATCCACACATCGCTTTCTGCAGTTGTGGAGATAGCTGCTTCTGGGGAGAATGGAGGAAGCTTCTTTCTGTGGCTAAAACCCTTTGATTGCATAAAGTTGTGGTGTGAAATGCTGTAAATAAGAGCAGGGTTTCAGCAAAGTGCCCTTCACTTCTGGGTGTGGGTTCCAGTTACTTTCTGGCTTTGCCCTGCCTGGTGGGCATGACCATGATGTGAGCTTGACTTTTGTAAGACCTTGTTTTGCAACACTGAGTTTTACAAGACTCTTTAGACCATCTCTGGCTCAGATGAGCAGGTTGGGGTCCAAGGGCTTTTGGGGGTGAGGGTATACTGACTGCTCTGCCTTGCTGCAATCTGACTCTCCTGTAGCAGGGTAAAGCAAGAAAACCGAAGTGGTACACATTGGCACTCAAGGAAGGAACTGTGTTTATGGAAACATCTTGAAGTGGGGCTTTCCCCTTAGGGAAGCCTTTGTGAGCAGGGGAACAGGGCCATGGGGCTGAGCTTTCAATCCTTACGCTGGAGACAGGGTTGGCATCACTGCTTGGAGCTCTTCTGCTTCCTGTGCTCTGCCTGCCCCATCCCATGCTGCCCCATCTCAGCCTTCACCCTATCACCTCCACCTTCCTCATCCCTGTGCCATCCCCCTCTGTCCTCAGCTCCTTCTGCCATGCCTGATCCACCCAGGTCTTTGTGTACCTAGAGCCCCATTCTCATCCACACTTGTCCCTTCATCTGATCCCTTCACCCAGCTGGTCACTGGCATCTCTTGGCCATGATGCAGGCTTAGCCCACCCTCACATCCCAAGGGATCCCATCCCTGACCCGGCTCCCAACCTTTCTGCATCAATCCCAGACCTCATCCTCTCCCACAGGCATGGTGCTGTGGGTGGAGGTGGGTGCCTGGACGTACCACTACAGCGACCAAGGGGACTACATGTGGGAGCAGGCCAGGAATTACTGCCAGACCTTCTTTACTGACCTGGTGGCGATCCAGAACAAGCAGGAGATCGAGTACCTCAACAAGAGCCTGCCCTACCATGCACGCTACTACTGGATCGGCATCCGCAAGCTGGGCGGCATCTGGACCTGGGTGGGCACCAGGAAGGCGCTGACCAAGGAGGCGGAGAACTGGGCACTCGGGGAGCCCAACAACCGCCGCTCCAACCAGGACTGTGTGGAGATCTACATCCAGCGGCCGCAGCAGTCTGGCAAGTGGAACGACGAGCCCTGCAACCGGAAGAAAAAGGCGCTGTGCTACCGCGGTGAGCAGGGGGACTGCAGACCAGAGCTGGATTGGGTAGGCTGGGGACCACAGCAGGGTGGCCAGCAGCTCCTGATGACCGTCCCCTGTGTGTGCAGCCTCCTGCCAGCCCTTCCCGTGCAGCCAGCGCGGTGAGTGCGTGGAGACCATAGGGAGCTACCGCTGCGAGTGCTACCCCGGCTTCCACGGCCCTGAGTGCGCGGAGGGTGAGACATCCATCCCCATCCCTCCCTCCCTCCCTGCTGGCGAGTCCAAACCCTGGTGACAAAGCAGGGTTCCTGTGCTCCTAATGGGCTGTGGTACCGTGTCTCTCCCAGTTGTGCAGTGTGCCAAGCTGGAGCCCAAGGGAGTGCGCATGAACTGCAGCCACCCCTATGGAGACTTCAGCTACAACTCCACCTGCGAGTTTGGGTGCCAGGAGGGGTTTGAGCGGCGAGGGGCGGGCATGCTGCGGTGCCTGCCTTCCCAGGAGTGGTCAGCAAACATCCCCACCTGCACAGGTAGGGCCTGGCAGGGGCTGGGCTGGCATTGATGCTTTGCAGGGACCAGCCCTGTGTGCCCAATGCTGCTCAGGCAAGTCTTGCTGTGCCCTTACCTATTGTGGAAGCATCTCCTGGTGCTGCACGTGGGGTGGGATTCCCTGAGGAGACTACAATGGGCAGAGCAGCTGTGAGCTCTGGATAAGCCCCCCGTTCTGCCTGGCTGTCCCAGTGCCCTGTCTTGAATCCCACTCAGATGTCAGCGCCCTGTGTGCACCAAGTGCAGGGTCAGGACAGTGTCTTGGCTCCTCTGTCAACCCCCTGGCACTGTCTCTTACCTCCCAAAGCCCACCCTGATCTGCCTTGGAAAGGTGTTTGGTATCTTGGGAAAGAGGAAAGAGAGGCTGCTGTCCCACAGCCAGGGGAAGGTTCTATCCTGGCAGGGATGGGCCACCTTGAAAGGGGACAAGGACTCATGAAATGAGGTTACATACAAGGTGGGAGGGACAGAGTGTGGCAGGAAACAACAAAGGAGAGAAAGCTGTGGTATGTTATGCTGCAGGGGCAGAGAAAGTCTTCCTGTCAGTGGCTTGAGGGTTTGCAGCTAGGCACCAGGCATCCCAGAGAAGTCCCGGGGGTGCAAGAGCCTTGCTCCACCTTTCCTGTGCTGCTGTGTGGTACACCTGCAGCCTTGCACAAGAATGGGATGAGTCAAGGACTGGAGCAGACATGGGACACAACTGGGGACCCTCTGTATTGGGAAGGGTGGGGAGTGGGCAGCATCCTTGTATCTATATTCTTTTTTAAAAAAGCCTGCCTTGAAGTTACTGCTGCTGCTGCCTGTGTGGGGTGGGCCTGTGGTCCAACCCAGGACTTGCCTTAGGCAGCTGAGACTAGCAAAACTTTCTGCAGTTAAGGGGAACAGGCATGGAGATGTGATGTGACTGTTTCATAACCAGCATCCCCAGCAGGGGCAGGCTCCCAGTTTTGTGAAAATCCCCACAGGCAAGCTGGGCTGAGCCTGTGTGCTCCAGGCTTTTCAGGTTCCCAAGGCCTTGCTTTCCCAGCTTGTTTTCTTCCTGCTGGCTGCAATATGACTGATCTTTGTTTTATTGCAAACAATCAGATGAGTCAGTTGGTCACCTGTGCTGATAACGAAGTGGTGTTAGCAAGTGCTGCCACCTGGGCTTACTCCAAAAACGAGCAGAGCAAGGCTGCAAGCAAGGCTGATGGTGCTGCAAGGACTGTGTGGGACAAGGCTGCCTGCCCTGCCTCAAACTCTGCCTGCCCTGCCTCAAATTCTGCCTCAAATGCCTGCAGCCATTAAGTGCCCATTGCTGGCTGGTCCCAAAAGGGGCTGGGTCAACTGCTCCCACCCACACAGCATGTTCACCAATAGACACCTCTGGGGATTCTCTGGGAAACCAGAATGCCTGTAAAATAGCTGTGAAAGGAAAAGCCTACCTAGGAAAGTGCTTGGTGTCAGTCTGAAAGCAGAAGGTGCAGCGAATGGAGTCTGTCTCAGCTGGGCTGGATGGTGTTAATGCCCTGCTGGCACTGACCTGTGGTGGTCCTGCAGGCAGCAGAGCCACTCACCCCAACAAACCTTGGGTGCTGCCCTGGCATGCAGCAAAGCATACCCTGGGCACAGGCTGGGGAGGCTGGCACAAAACCCTGTGGCCACTGCAGTTATTTACAGTCCCAAAGCCATCCTCCTGCCCCTGTGACAAGGATGGAGGCTGGTCTCTGCTCCAGTAAGGGGAGGGAGGTGAGTAGGACTGCAGCAGCTGTGGTCCTTCCTCCCAGGGGCTTTGGCCCGGAGTAGTACAAGGGATAAACAGGGCTCTGGCAGAGCAGCAGCTGTGTCCCTGCCAGAAAATCACTTGTATGGCAGAAAAATCATTGTACTAACTACAGTTTTGAAGAGGTGAGTCTGGGTAAGATTTGATTTGGATTCAGCCTGAATCGTTAGATTTAACCTATCTATCTATACCATATCTGAGATCTGCTCTCCCATTGCAGCCATCATCTGTCCGGTGCTCAGTGCTCCAGAACAAGGAGAACTTAACTGCTCCCACCTCCATGGAGACTTTGCCTTTGGCTCCACATGTGCCTTCTCCTGCCAGACGGGGTTTGCACTGGTGGGGCCGGAGAGCCGTGAGTGCACAGCCACAGGGAAATGGACAGGGGATGCCCCACGCTGTGAAGGTAGAGCTGCTGCTGGAGTGCAGGCTGTCACTGAGCCTTGGGGTGACACTGTGGTGTTCCCCAGCCCCTTGCTCCCAGAATTTTAGTCTCCCAGTTCCCAACCTGCTTCTTGATGTGTACCCCTTCACTTTGCAGCCGTTTTCTGCCCAGTGCTCAGAGCACCAGACCAGGGAAAGATGCACTGCTCCCACCTCCATGGCAACTTCACCTTTGGCTCCACGTGTGCCTTCTCCTGCCAGAAGGGGTTTGCACTGATGGGGCCAGAGAGCCGTGAGTGCACAGCCACAGGGACCTGGACTGGGGACACACCACACTGTGAAGGTAGAGCTGCTGCTCAAGGTGTCACAGACCTCTGGTTGACCCTGAAATGTTCTCCATCGTCTTGGTTCTTTCATTCCAACAGTTTAGCCTTGTAATCCCCAGACTCCTGCTCAAAGTGCTTCTCTGTCCTCACAGCCATCGCCTGCCCAGTGCTCAGAGCACCAGACCAGGGAGACCTGAACTGCTCCCATCTCCATGGGGACTTCACCTTTGGCTCCACGTGTGCCTTCTCCTGCCACAAGGGGTTTGTGCTGATGGGGCCAGAGAGCCGTGAGTGCACAGTCATGGGGACGTGGACTGAAGATACCCCACACTGTGAAGGTAGAGCTGCTGCTACAACTCAGGGTGTCACTGGCCATGGGATGATGCTAAGGTTTTCCCAGTGTCTCAGACCAAACAGTTCAGCCTTGTAGTATCCAGGCTCCTCCTTGAAGTGTTTCTCTGTCCCTGCAGCCATCACTTGTCCAGTGCTCAGTGCTCCAGAACAAGGAGAGCTGAACTGCTCCCATCTCCATGGGGACTTCACCTTTGACTCCACGTGTGCCTTCTCCTGCCACAAGGGGTTTGTGCTGATGGGGCCAGAGAGCCGTGAGTGCACAGCCACAGGGACCTGGACTGAAGATACCTCACGCTGTGAAGGTAGAGCTGCTGCTACAACTCAGGGTGTCACTGGCCATGGGGTAACACTAGGGTTCCCCTGAAGCCTCTCAGACTGAACAGTTTAGCCTTATAGTCCTCAGACTCCTGCTCAAACTGTTTTTCCATCCCTGCAGCTGTTGCCTGTCCAGTGCTCCATGCTCCAGACCAAGGAGAGCTGAACTGCTCCCACCTCCATGGGAACTTCACCTTTGGCTCCACGTGTGCCTTCTCCTGCCAGATGGGGTTTGTGCTGATGGGGCCAAAGAGCCGTGAGTGCACAGCCACAGGGACATGGACAGGGGATGCAACAAGATGTGAAGGTAGAGCTGCCTGCTCAAGGTGTCACAGGCCTTGGCCAGACACCGGGATGTTCTCTTTTTGGTCTTCTCATTACGAGAGCTTAGCCTTGTAGTCCCTAGACTCCTGCCTGAAGTGTGCTTCTTTGCCTTGCAGCCATCAGCTGCCCAGAGCTCCGTGCTCCAGACCAAGGAGAGCTGAACTGTTCCCACCTCCATGGGAACTTCACCTTTGGCTCCATATGTGCCTTCTCCTGTCAGAAGGGGTTTGCTCTGATGGGGCCACAGAGCCGCGAGTGCACAGCCGCAGGGACGTGGACTGGGGACACACCACAGTGCAAAGGTATTGCTGCTGCTCAGGGTGTCACAGGTCTTGTGTTGACCATAGGATGTTCCCCAGAGGACCTTCTTGGTCCTCTTATTCCAGCAGTTTAGCCTCATAGTCCACAGATTCCAGCTTCAAAATGTATCTCTGTCTCTGCAGCCATCGCCTGTCCAGTGCTCAGTGCTCCAGAACAAGGAGAGAGAAACTGCTCCCACCTCCATGGAGACTTCACCTTTGGCTCCATGTGTGCCTTCTCCTGCCGGATGGGGTTTGCAGTGATGGGGTCAGACAGTCGCGAGTGCACAGCCACAGGGAAATGGACAGGGAATGTCCCACGCTGTGAAGGTAGAGCTGCTGCCACAGCTCAGGGTGCCATTTGCCTTGGGGTGACACTACAATGTTCCCCAGCCCCTTGGTCCCAACAGTGTGATCTCCCAGGCTCCTTTTTGACATGTGCCTCTTCACCCTTGCAGCCATCAAATGCTCAGCACTGACCATCCCCAAGATGGGCCAGGCTGCCTGCTCCCATCTCCACGGGGACTTTGCCTTTGGCTCCACATGTGCCTTCTCCTGCCACAAGGGGTTTGTGCTGATGGGGCCAGAGAGCCGTGAGTGCACAGCCACGGGGACCTGGACTGGCGGCCCCACAGATTGTAAAGGTGCATCTTGTGATCTCACATGTGTCTGGGAGGGCCCTGTCATAGCAGAGTGCTCTCCTCAGCACCCCAGGCTATGTCAGTTCATCCCCTGGCTTGCCAACACACGTCCCCATCCCACTGCCATCAGTCCTGTCCTCTTGATGCTCCTGCTGTGCTTTATCTCCAGCCATCAGCTGCCCAGTGCTGGCCCCCCCAAGGAGAGGCCAGCTGAGCTGCTCTCACGTGCACGGGAACTTCACCTACAACTCCACATGCACCTTTTCCTGCGAGGAGGGGTTTGTTCGGATGGGAGCAGAGATGCTCCAGTGTGAGGCCACGGGAAACTGGACCAGGGAGCCCCCTGTGTGTGCAGGTACGGTGGGACCCCTCAGCTCCTCTAGCACTGTGAAGGTTCCAACTTTCCTCCAAGCACATCTTGAATGTGGTGGGGGGCTGACAACTTTCTGATGTGTGGCTCTGTGGCTTTGTTTCAGAGGATGGTGCCTTCTTAAAGCAAGTCCTGGCTTACAGCAGTGGCTCAGCCCTGGCAGTAGCTGGTGTTGTGCTCTCTGGGGGGCTCATTGCCCTCCTTGCCAAGAGGCTCAGTGACAGAGGTACAGAAATGCTTCCTGCAGCCCACCCTAGCTTTGGCCAGGGGCTCTCAGGCAAGGTGGTGACAGAGTCCCAGGGGAGGCTGGGGTGATCAGAAGAGTTTAACAGTGTGACTGCCTCCAATCACGTGTTTTATTGGCTGAATTGCTTGGGTCCTTGGCAGTTTGTCCAGCTGAAAGCGTCAGCAGCCAGGTTTGGAGGGCAGAGCCAGATAAACACCATCACTCTGAAGAAAGCAGCAAATACTTCAGCCCTCTCCTGGCCCCATCCCATGCTTGTCAAACTCTGCTCAATTTCAGATGCTGCTGATGCAGCTTCTCATGACTTTCACTAAACAGATCTGTTTTTTTCTGTTCTATGTGTTTTATCCCCATGGACATTTCAACACCGTTATCAGAGGAGAAGAGGAAGCTCCTGAAACCCACCAGGTGAGAGTTGTGCTCTGCAGGAGGGTGGCTGTCACTGTCACAGCCCTGTGTTCTCCCTGCTGACACCCAGATCTGCCTGTGTGAGGCTGTTTTTATGTGGGGGCATCTCTGGGGCTGACAGGGCCGTGCTAACCCCTGCCCTTCACACACTCCTGCACTCTCCAAGGTGACACCCTTGTGTTTGCCTTCCAGTGACCTAGGAGCCCCAGGCACCTTCACCAATGCAGCATATAATGCTAACCTATGAGGTGAGTGCTGGCAAGACCCTCCCAGCACCCTGTTCAAAATTCACCTGGGTGGCCATCCTCCCAGCTGGGGTACTCCTGGGTGGGGACACCTCTTGGGACTGAAGTGCGTAACACCAGCTCCATCTCTCCTCTGCTTCCAGCCTGCCCAAGACTGAAACCCACCATGTCCCCCAGGGCTGCAGGCCCAGCAGGAGCTGCTGCTGGAGCAGAGGGGCTCCATGCCTGTGGCTGTAGCCCAGACCAGCGCTGCCCATGGACACTGCCGCCATGCTGCATGTACAGCATTCTCCTGAGAAGGGGAGGTGTCTCCAGGGAAGACAGCTGGAGACCCACCAGGGGCTGAGGGCCATGTGCTGGGGGCAGCCTGCCACACAACCCTTGGACATTCTCCCACTGGGAATTTGGACATTCCCCGGTATCTGCTCCACTCATGCTTCCACCAACAAGCTTGTGTCAGCGGGATCTGAATAAACACTTTTGTCTAACCAATGCCTCTTGTGTGCCTGGGGTGGGGGGAAGAAGTCTTCATTAAATAATGTGGCCAACAGGACTAGGGAAGTGATTCTTCCCCTGTACTTGGCACTGGTGAGGCCACACCTCAAGTGCTGTGTCCGGTTTGGGGACCCTCAGTTCAGGAAGGACATTGAGGTGCTGGAGCGTGTCCAGAGAAGGCACAAAGGGTGGTGAAGGAGCTGGAGCACAAGTCCCCTGAGGAGCAGGTGAGGGAGCTGGTGGTGTTTATCCTGAAGGAGGCTCAGGGGTGACCTTACCACTCTCTACAACTCCCGGATCAGAGGTTGTAAGCAGGTGGGGATCGGCCTCTTCTCCCAGGCTTGTCCTTGTGATAGGACAAGGGGACACAGTCTTAAGCTGTGCCAGGAGAGGTTCAGGTTGGACATTCGGAGAAATTTCTTCAGAGAAAGGGCGACTGGGCATTGGAATGGGCTGCCCTGGGAGGTGGTGGAGTCACGCCCCTGGAAGTGTTTAAGGAAAGACGAGACGTGGAAGTCAGTGTCACGGTCTGGTTGACAGGATCATGTTGGGTCAGAGCTTGGACTCGCTCACCTCAGAGGTCTCTTACAACCGAATTGACTCTGTAACTCTCTCCGGGAACTCGGAGCGCAGGCAGCGCCACCGGCACCCCACGCGG
>NW_008237239.1:2451703-2460392 GCF_000691975.1 Corvus brachyrhynchos | reverse complement strand
CACCCTGCGTCAGAGATATCGACCGCTTAAACACACTGCGGGCGTCACGGCCGGAGAGCGAAGCGGAGAGTGCGAAGGGGAGGGTTCAGGGTGAGCGTGTGAGGCGCCGTGGAGGAGGAGCGGTGTTGTCAGTGCCCCGGTGAAGGTGAGCTCCGCAGGGCAGCGCTGAGGGAGCGCTTGCTCAGGGCCACCTGAGAGGAGAAGGCTGGGGCTGTGCTAGAGCTCCTTGCTTATTAGATGGCTTCTTGTTTACTTCTTTAATGTAAGATTTTCTCAAAAAACCTTTGCTCGCAACTTTATGCCTTAATCCCCATATTTTTCACTGTCCATTTGTTCAAACTGCTTTTCCTCTCCCAGGGCATTTGCCTCGTGGATTCTCCTCTCCCTGATCTTCCCCCTGCCTTCTCTCTGCCCACTGTGTCCTAACGCCTCCAGTCCAACCCCTGGGTTATCATCCAGTGTAAACCTCAGGTTCTAAAAGCATTCCTACACGTGTAGGACCAGTCACTGGAGAAAATGTGGGAACAGACTGATTGTACAAGGGAGACATATTCCCCATCAGCTGGTCAGCATTAGTTGTCTGGGTGAAGGCTCTTAATGCACAGCTCACATTGTGGTTTTTTTAGTCATTTGTCCTTTAAATGTGCTCTGATGATCTTTTTCTTCATTCTAACTTGTAAGTACCAATATCTATGCAGTCTGCAGGCTTTTTGAACCTCCCTTCACAAGGTAAGTTGAGAATATAAGAGTCCATCCAATTGCAGGATGGTTTTTTGGAAAATCTTTGTTGTATAGTTGTATAAGCTGGGTACGTGATGTTTATACTTTTTGTGCAAGTGCTCATAAAGCACCACATTTGCATCGGGAACTGATGCACAAACAAAAATGCACAAACAGATGCACAAACAAAAAATGGAGAAGAAACCCCAATTGTTGTTTTAGACGTCATATGATAAATAATATGTATGAAGGATTTTAGCCTGTTTGTTTGTTTTAATTTTTGTTGGAAAAGGAAACTGGTGTCCTTGGCTTTAGATGTTGACATCAGTGTATTCAAGTATAGGGAGACCTAATACATACTGTTCATCAGGTCTTGAACAAATCAATCTTGTGTCTCTTTTCCTGCTGGTAAACTGTCCCTGTGCTGTTTTTGTTTGTAAAGCGCTTCGAGAGGTAATGGTGCAAGAGCATTAAATAGATTTTTCAAGGCAGATGAAGGACAGGATGGCACCAAGCTGCTGAAACTTGTGTTTTATGTGAGATGGTTCAATGACTGAACTTAAAATTTTGCTTTATGAATTATCAGTAAGGGTACAATAATTAGTGATGGTCTTAAACTGACCTGTCCCTTCCTACAGGCCTAAGTTTAAAAGGAGTCTTGTTTTGTGTGTTCCAGTTGAGAACTCTCCTTTAAGGACTTTCGTCTCTGCATACCTTAAGGCACCTGAAGTGATTGATAGTTATGTTGTTTGGTTGGTTTTCTGGAGCTGTGAGAATGTGAACGTAATGGCTGATGGTGTCAGTGTATCTTTCTTTTTGTCTTGTCTCTGTTTCTGAACTGTCATTTCAGGAAAATGATCTCTATAACTTTCATTTTGACTTGGATTTGATGTCTTGGGATTCGGACCTTTGGAATATTGCGGGCCATGCTTATGCAGGTAATTAACCTCTATTTTGCAGGTGTTGCTCTTCCCCCCCCCGTCCCACAAGGGTGAGCTCTTAAAACTCGTGTGGAACTATTTGATGCCCTACAGCCTTTTGCTCTGTGATGAGAATCATGCCGTGCTTTTGTCGGATGGGTACAGCTGGCAAGGGCTGCCCTACAACCCAAGCTGCTCAGTACCTTTAATCTTGCTGTGTTTTCTGCTGTGCCTTGCTTCAGGAATTAAATAGCTGGTGTAGGACAGTGTGTCCTTTACTGATATCCCATTGCCAAAAACTTGTGCAGTAAAATGTCTTTACCTGCCTCTTGCAGATGCAAATGTGAAGACAGAACCCTTATCACCGGCCACTTCCAGCTGCTCGGTCCCTTCGCCATCATCTGTGGACTCTCCAGTGCAAAATGTGCCTGTATGCAAAAACCTCCCTGTAACACAGACAGCAACAGCTCTGACAAACAAAAAGCCCTGTGATTTACTTCTCTGACACAATTCATGGCACAAGAGGAAATAGTTTATTTTCCCAACCCTTGCAAAAACCTGTCAGTGGTGTTTTCTTACCTCTTCTCTGTGACCCATTTGAATAAGAGCATGTTCAGCTCTCTTCCTCAGCTATGTTCATTAGCCGTGTTGGCAAACAAAATGCCTGCTAAAGGCTTCTGAGTCTGGCAGCTGCTGGCCTCTGCCTCCGGTTGCTCTGCTGATGGGGAGAAGTACTTGTTGGGTTTTTTTAGTGTCACCTGGTGTTGACCAGAATTAAACTGCAGAACAAAACCATTTTCCTGTTGGCTGCAGCAGCAACATAGACATGATGAAAAGCAGATGTACTCTGAACTGCTAGTAGACACTTCTCTGAGTTTCTGAAGCATTAATCTCACGTGCTTTCTGTCTGCAGGATGATGTGGACTTCAGCTGTAGCTCCCAGATGTCTCCCATCTCTCTCTACAGCAAGAGCTGCAGAAGCCCTGCATCCCCTGAAGGAGGTGGAGGGAAGAAGCCTGCTGTGAGCATCTCTTCTCGATCTGGTATGAGACACTGTTGTGGTTTGGCAGCTTGAGTTACTTTCATCCTATAGGTAATATGTGTGTTGTCTTGCATCCAAATTATTAACTAACACTAGATGTCCTATCATATATGACTTGGATATTTGATCAGATATGTTTATTTTTAACAAATATTATAAATGGGTAAAAACTCCCACATTAAAAGCCACTTCATTATTGCTTGAATTATGTATTTTATACCTTTTGGCCCAACTCTCTTTTTTCTTTTCTAGCAAATAATTCTGCAAGGGGCCTGAAGAGGTGTGGTCAGACAGTGTCCAGGCCTTTGATACAACCCAAACCCCTTTTGCCTGCTGTGCCTGAAGCTCAGGCTAACATTGGCATCCCAGCTAAAACCATCATTATTCAGACTCTTCCCACGCTTGTGCCACTGCCAAAGAATCAGCCAGTTGTTAACATCCAGCCAGCACCTCCCAAAGGTAGGTGAATTGTCTTGACTGGGCCAGGTCTTGGTGGCGGCATTGTCTGTTTGGGATGGCTGATAGGATGAAGTTAGGTTTGGTGCATGGAAGAGGAGGAATAGGAGATTTAAGGGTCCTACGTGCTTTGCTGGAAAAGCTTTAGGTTGAGAAGATTGCTTTACTCCTCTCATCCAGTCCTGTGAGAAACAGCACTCACACGGGCATTGTGTAAAATGGAAGACTGGATTATGTAATTCCATTATTTGGAATGGAAGATGGAGGCTGTGCTGAGCACTGGCAGCTGTGGAGATAAAACTGCTGATTTGGAAGGATCTATAGGGATGCTTTGCCCTGCTCTGCTTGCAATGTCAGGTGGTGCATAAGGTGATGACAGTGCTGTTCTGTCATAACCGAAGCAAGATCCAGCAGAATCAGTTAGGATGGCTTGAAGGAAGCTGGAAAGCTTGGGAGAAGTGATACAAGCTTTTTTTTGCCCACATGAAACTCTTCCACAGGATGGTGGGAGCATGAGTTCATGGCTTGTTAGCTCACTAAACAGCATTAAAGAGAATGTTGTGAAATCTGCTAAAAATTGAGAGCCGTGTCAGAGGTTAGAAAAGCTGCTGATGTTACCAAGAGGAAAGTGACTTCCTGCCCCGTGATAATTCTTCAGTGCTACAGGTACCCTGTAACCGATTTTTGGAGTTCAAAATCCAAAGCATTGTTTCACTCTCCAGCCGAGGCAGCAGGGACACTGCTTGCCTTGCAGGAATTGGCAGCAGGGACACTGCTTGCCTTGCAGGAATTGTCAGCTGCAGTTGCTCGTTTCACCAGCTGATGGCCACAGTCCCTTGTGGTTGATTGCACAAGCACTGAGGCATGGAAGGAAAAGGAGACAAATTCTTAAGGGCACGTATCTAGAAATTATTGCAATGATGAAAAATTTGTCTCCATTACTAATTTTTCTTCCATCAGGGGTTCAGCCAAATCTGGAGATGCTGACATTTGTTATAACGTGCCTAAGATTGTTGGACTGCTTAAAACACAGGTCAGCACAGTCAACATGACCTAATTCTTATTCCTTCTGATGTTCCAGCTGATAAAATACCATCTGGAATAAGGAATGCTGGGGATATGGATTTCTTTGGATATAAGTCTAATTCTCTGAAGATCAGCCTCTCCTTTTCCTTGAAGAAAAGTCAGGACAGTAGTTTCTGTGAGACAGTATAGAGGAAATACTTTTGAGACAGTATTTCCATGCTTTCCATTTACTTTAACTGATGGCATGTTTAGAAATTCTCTTGTGCAGCTTCCATAACAAAAACCATAAGGATCTTTTTTCATCAGTCAAAATCCCCTGTATATGACAAGTTGAACTTGGAACTACCAGTTTGAAATATGCCATTATCTTCAAAGAAGCATGAGAAATTATATTTTCACGGTCCCTTTTATAAAAGCTTAAAGGAGAAAGCATGGTCTTAGAGCATCATATCCTTTATACATTAAAAAAATGTTGAAATGGTCTCAAATTCATCATTTAAGATTCTCAAATAGGGTCATACTAACTTACGATGTCTTCAAGATTGTGTCTGCAGCAAGAAAGGGTGTAGTTTTATTCCATACATAAAAGATCTTGGCGCTGGGTAAATTACTTCACTTTTCACCTTCCAGAAGGCTGGGTAAATGCTGTAATCCATTGTCGTGCATTTTGTTTGGAATGCTCAGCTGGAATGTGCTCTTTCTGAAAGCTGCCGAGGTCATCCTGTTACAGAGGATTAGAGAGACATTAACAAAATATTACTCAAGCACCTGCTTTAGTTAAATGTAGTTGTTGGACTGAAGTTTCTTGGAAGTGACTGTTTTTAATTCCATTTCAATCTCTGTCAAAATTACCTCATTTTTTCTGCCTGCTTTTCTTTAAGCGCTATTCAGCTTGTGTATAAACTTTCTTGCAGAAGACATTTTTCTAAAAAACTGGTCTTAGTGTGAATTGAAGCTTCAACGTAAGTTTTGAAAGTGTAACTTGCCTTGTTCTTTTTTGTTCATCTTCCATCTCTCTGCTAGTTTGAATTGATCTGTGTGGTATGAGTCATTTCTGTGTAGTTAGTTTTCCATTGAATACAGCAATAAAGTAGGTATAGACAAAAGGCAGAAGGAGGATTGAGGTAAGTTGGCTAAATTCCTTGAAAAAGTTGTTCAGTGTTTCAAGTATTAGCAATACTGAGTAATGTATATAACAAAGTGTTGAATTTTATTAACTTTGAATAGCTTTTGGGACAGAGCTTGGTTTATTGGATTCCTTTAATATCTGTAGTTTTGGTTTGCAAGATGGATTAAGAGTCCTGTAAACTTTAGAACTTCTTTTTTCCATTCCTGTTCTGTGGAATGTAATGGATTTGAGATAAACTGTGAGGGGCAGGAGAGGATATCAGTATGCCCCTGCAGAAAAGTGGTGTACAAATCCGTTTCATCCGTGCTGAGCGCTGCTGTTCTTGTGTTCCAGGTCAATCCATGGTGCTGCCCCAGCCTGCTGTGGTACAGCTCCAGGCTTCTGGGGTGCTTCCTGCCTCCCAGCCAGTCATTGCTGTTACTGGAGGGGCCACACCACTTCAGAACCACACGGTGAATGCGCTGCCTGCAGCTGCTGGGAACGGCTCAGCCAGCAGTAAAATCCCGGTGACAAAGCCCTTGCTTCAGAGCAGCACCCCATCCATGGGGCTGGATGTAAGTTCTGACTCTGTGTGATAGCTGCTAACCAAGGCTTGGACACAGTTACCTGCATATTGGCCTTAATGGGATAGCCAGGTCCCTTCTGAGTCTCAGGAAAACTGCTAATAGGATTTCCAACTGTAAACAGGGAATTTAGCAGCTTGGAACAGAACAGGGAGGAACAGCTAAATATCTGCTGGCCTGCCTGGAGTTGCAGACCAGGTGTGCAAGCATAGTGGCAGAAGACAGTGCTAACAGATAATTTCCATCACTTGTCTTTTCAAGTGCAAGCTCTCAGTGGTGGAGCTCTCTTACATACAGGAAGATTTGATATATCTGATTTTTGATCAGCGCTAAATCATTTTTCTAATCTATATAATAAAAACATTTCTTTGGAAGTAGATGAACTGGAAATTTCAATGCCGAATTCTTTTTCCATACATCTTTATCTCCCCAGATTTTACTCATGATTTTTAGAAACTTCAGTTACTGAGTTCCATGTGATCCTAATCTCTTCAGGCTCCCTTTTGATCATGTATTGAATGAGTAGAAGGGGGTTAAGCTCTCAACAGTTACAGTGCAAATAAATAAGTTTTTCCATAGTAGCTCACAGTAAGCAGTAGATGTAAACAGTAGCTTTTGAGATGCGTGGAGGTTTTTTGTTCCCCTCTTCAGCTTTGACATCTTAACCATCTAGCAAGCTGGGTGTTAACTTGATCTAGCTCCTAGTAATCTGGAACTGCTTTGATTGCATTGTGTTGTCCAAAGAAGACATGCTTGTGGAAAGGACCAAAGCTTCTTGTTGGTAACTTTAAAATTCTGAGTGTCATTCTCTAGTGTGGTATTCCAAGCACAGTTGTGAGCTGAGGGTCCTATCATATCTCAGTGTAAGGGAGAAAACACTGGTGAAAACACATGGAATTTTGCTGTATAGGCACCTGCTTATTAGCAGTGCAGGTCACTGTTTCCCAAAAGCAGTGGGAAGCCTGTTCAGCTTCTTTGGAGGGATGTTGCTGTATGGTTTCCTAGTGTCTGGGATTGCCACTCAAGCTTGATGGTTAACTTTTCCTCACTAATCATGTTTGTGTGTGGGCTGCATTTTATAATGAAAATATTGTGCTACAAATAGCTCAGCAGCCAGAGTGCAGTGGAAACTTGATATTCAGTGTACCAGAAGCAAACAAAGGTCTGTCAGTGGGCAGAGCAGTTAAGTGTGCTGCATTTTAAAATTATAATTCCCTGTCATGCAAAGTTAACTCAAGAGACCTGCCAGCAGTCATTGGATTTGGGACTCCCTATAAGCAGGGCTAGCATGGCATTGTCTGAATATAAGGTTTATTTGACAAAACCCCCTTATTGTCATTGTACTCCGTATCCGTGACATCAGTACTCACATGTGTAGCTGGTGTAACAAAGAGGTGTTTGATTTCAAGAATGGTGGTGTGGGTATTTCCACCCAAAGCTGTTTTAGGGAGGCAATTTTAAGACTTATGGAATGCTGCACATCTTACCTGTGTTAGTTACAACATGAAAAAACAGTTGCAACTGCTCTTTGACACATACTGTGAAAAAGTGCTTTGAGAAAGAACAAATGCTTTGGGATTCAGCTGGTGCCAGCAGGGTTAAAACATCTCCCGACTGCCTTGGACACTGTGTGGTGCTCAGAGCTGCACAGATGGAGCTGACATTTGAGCTCTGGAACACGTGTTTTTGTTTGCTAATCTAAGCAGATGTTGCAGGATAAAAAGAAACACTGCAGGACTTTCTTTTGGGCTTAGGAGGGATAAACTGTTAGCTTAACACTCAGACATCCAGGGGATTACACTGAGATAGGCTGATGGCAAGCTGTAGGTGTGAGACCCTGGTGGCACACATGTGCAGCCTGCCAGCCGTGGGGAACTGCCAGAATACTGAAAATCTAGAAAAGATTAATTATGCAAAATACCTTCAGCATAAGTGTGGATTTCTGTTGAAGAATCCTCTTTTCTGTGCTGTACATTGTCTAATATTTGTATAACATAAACTCATTAGGCAAGTTGTGTTCTGTTGAGTTAGAGACAACAAAACCCAGAACTTTCATAAGAACAGAAAAACCTTGCATATGCTTTGTATTCCTGCAATTAAAGATGCATCTTCAAAGACGGCAGCTTTCATAAGCTGAGATAAGAAGCCAGCAAATGCTAAGTTGAATGGTTTGTACTTTTAGCTCTTTGTTAACTTTCCCAGCACGTGTACAAAAATCTCTCTGGAGTATGAGACACATTCTTACTTCTAGAAGTACAGCTTGTGTTGGAAGGGAGGTTAAATTTTGCTCAGAATTGAGTTTTCTTTGGAAGTAAATTGAGGTAGCAGTGTTTATTTGTAGAGTGCATGACTCTTTGTAAAACCTCTGAGGTAGAGGACAATCTGAATCTGGTTAGTGCTGTTTGAAGCAAGGGTTTGCAATGACCCTTCCAGTTCTCCATATTTACCGCATTTTTGTGTGTATCCGTGCTAGTGGTGGTGTCATTTTCAAAGCTAGAAAGCAGAAGTTGCATCACTGATGACTGATTGTTTTTAAGGCCGATGTTCTCCCTCTATGGTCTGTGTTTCCTTAGAACCAGTAGTTGCTATCTGGAGCAGAACATCAATACAATATAACTTAAAAAGCTGGAGGCTGCAAAAGAAGTTGGCAGAGGTGTTTGCTGCCTGTAATCTTGGTTCAGCACTTGCACAAAGCAATGTTGCTCAAGCAGACTGACATTATAAATTAGTTCCTCTCTCTCCTGATTATCAAACTGCTTGAGCAGGGGGCATGTTTATCTTGGTGCCAGGCCAGTTGTGTAATGCTGATGGCCATACTGCTTCCAGGTTCAGC